>NC_050180.1:4684415-4984415 GCF_008315115.2 Sander lucioperca | reverse complement strand
GAGTGCCTTTGTGCCTCTTAACAGACACAAAATGCAATTAATATGTCTGTGCCACATGAACAGGGCCCTTACGTGTCAACAAGATGCGTTTTCAACTCAGGCATTGTTTAAATTCACCTACCCTGGTCCCTGTCTCGATCATGCTGGTAGCTAGCTTGCCCTGCTAGCTGATAGCCGTTAGTTGCCGTCCGGTGAGTGTATTCAGACAGGCTTCTGTGATAATCATCCCAATAATAATCCGCGGAGCGGCGGTGGTGTGGCTATGTCATCCAGAGGACAGGTCATGTCACGTCTTGAAGTTTATTCCCCCCTAAAAAAAAACAGTAGTGTGGTAGTAGGACGGCAGCTAACGGCTATCAGCTAGCAGGGCAAGCTAGCTACCAGCAGGATCGAGACAGGGACCAGGGTAGGTGAATTTAAACAATGTCTGAGTTGAAAACGCATCTTGTTGACACGTAAGGGCCCTGTTCATGTGGCACAGACATATTAATTGCATTTTGTGTCTGTTAAGAGGCACAAAGGCCCCGACCACTGCTGTTTTAGCTCAGTGGACACTTGTAGTACGTAGCTGCAGCTTCTCCGTGTTACCTGCACTGATTCGGGTCGGGGTTTTTTCTATCGAAAGTACTCGCGTAGCATAGCGATCAAGACTAACGTAAAAATTGACCGGAATTCTCCTTTAAGTAAAGATTTATATAACACATAGCCCATGTTTTTAGAGGACATGGTCGGTCGTGGCTACCCATTCCGTTGTTCACTGGGTGTGCCAATGCAACTTCCTAGCTAATGGATGCCTGAAAATATCCCAGCTCTTGGAAGTGCAGTCATTAATTATCTATCACACGTTAATCCATGCAGTAAATCACGGAGTGTCTATGATCAGTAGTAACCACACATAATTGTAACATCTAGCCATCTTCTTATCTGTGATTATATTCGCTGCGTAGCCTATGTTTAGATTTGACCGGTGGATATTTCGACGCGATGGGCAGCAGCTAGCGAGCCGTCCAAAGCTAGCTGCAGCTAGCTCGTCAGCTAGCCGGGGTAGGAGATCCGCAGACCCGCATTTAACTCGTTTTTGAAGCTAGTTTCCGTGCCATGTCATCTTTAATTTAACCGATATTTTTTTGTATGTGTGTTAAGTTAAATGATCAATGGAATGGCTTTCTTTTTTGGATATGTAGCTAGGTCAGTGAATAACCGATGTTAGCTAGTTATGTGGGTCATCATCGGGTTGGACCTGTTAGCTGGTTAGCACGGCAGCTAGCTGGTTGAGGATCATTTTATTTATCACTCATTTCCATTTGAAACAGAAAGGCAATACATACACATGCTTGTGTTGGTGAGGATTACTCTGCACATTGTGAATGTGAGAACACAAACACGAATGAAAACGTACGAGTTTAGATTGCCGTCCATCTACAGCATAGCCCTTCCGCCGTCCGTCATGGCGTTCATAATTCGCGCGAGTGGAGCGTGACGTCACGTGCAAAGGGTTAATAGGCTAAGGCCCCATGCTGTGTTCAGGGGCCGTTAAGCGAATGGGGATTCAGAGATCTCTGAGAGGTGTGAACTGCAAGCTTGTAGTTTTTACCACTTTGGCCACTCCTTTGTGGTCATTCGGCCATTTTGTGATCTTTTCCCTTGGGGTGACCTGTGGGAGTTTGGTGACAAGGCTGTGGTTTTTCCACCTAGGCCAAGATTTCTTTGTTTGAAAGACCACATGGTCTCTGAGTCTTTTGTCTCTGAGTAACGGTTGGCCACATGTGTTCTTTTGTACAAGATCAGTTTATGCACATTTGTTTGGATCCAACAGTCATTTTATTCTGCTCATGCCCTGCTGAGACTGTAACTTGAAGGCAATTTACAGTATGCACATGTCAACAGAATAGTCACATTTATTTTGTCCCTTCAAAGGGCTTAAGCGTGAAATACCCTTAAAGTGCCACTTTAAGTCCTTACTTCTTCTATAAATAAGGGTATTTTTCTTTTCTTCAACTGATGTGGGCATGCTGTAAACGTGACTATTTCCAGTAAAAGTGAACAATCATTGTTGTCCTTTTGAAAATGTAAGTCATTGTTTGTTCCTCTATCTGGGACAAAAGATTACAGATGTGTAATTGTCACGGGGGATAAGGGAGCACATCAATTTGGCCAGCATGTCTACAGCAACAGGCTGTAAAGCTTGTGAGAAAACATAGCTACTCTAGTGACTGTGTTTAATGAAACGTCATCTGAACTGGGACATTGCAAATAGTTAACTGTATTCATTGTTCACTGATTGTGAAAATCTATGCATTTGGGTAGCTCTAATTGTATTCCCTGTGACGAATTATTGCAACATATTATTATTGTTGCCTTCGGAGTTTTAAAGTAAATTGTGAATCTTGAAGAAATGACTGACAATATGCAATGTTTCCACAAAATATAAAAACAAACATTTGAGTTGTTTTCTGGGGGAAAACAGTGTGGCACAAGTCTTTAAATTAAAGCATCATAAAATAAACATGAATTTCAAAGACGGTTCAAGCAGCAGGTGTAACATTATTTGGGAGAGATGTTTGCAATGAGGCTGCAGTAAACTGTAAGGTTTTGAAAAGCAAAACAAAGCTACCATATATGCTGTGATTAACATGAAAGAAATGAAATCTGGCCCTAATGCCGGTGCGGACGTAAAGCTTAAGAACCGCAGGAAAGATGAACGCAGATGTATTCTCTATAACGATAACTAAATAAAAACACAGCTAAATAGTGGAAGCACATTATATCTGCCTGTGGTACCAAGCTATTTTCTGAAATGGAGGGAAAAAATGCAGTCAACAGCTTCAAAGAAAATGGAGAGATCAAAAAGGATGAACATCCAAAAATCCCTGGCATTGGCAGACAGTAGAGGATCATTAGTGCATTTAAAGAGAAAGGCAGCCTTTCTTAGCACTGTGGAGTTCACAAAGACTGAATTCGTCAAGAAATGCTAAAGTGATTTAATAAATTAAAACATACAACAAATCAGTTTTAAGAAACTTTCTGGGTAGAATAGAAAATGAAAATGAAAGAAAACATATAAATGTTCAGAATGTCCTCTCTTATTGATTTGTTGTAATGGCCATATTAGCTGTCAGTCAGTCTCATTATGGGAAGATAACCACATGTGATTTAATTGGAGAGGTTCAATGTAGGATCCAGCTGTGATTTTCAAATGTCTTGCTAAAACAGTTCAATGTCAACATTCAGAGGTTATTGACTTTATAATAAATACAGTTAGTGAGATTAACTGGCCTTGCAGTTTCTTTAATATATGATCTGGAATGTAGAATATTTATTCTTTAACTGAAGACTTCAGGTGAAGATATCCATAGAAATGTGTAGGTTTTTTTATGCTCTCCTGGAATCTATTTTCTATAATATAGTTATACAGTATACTCTATACCTTTCTATCTCTAAGATAATAATGAATATATGAATCAAGAATTGTAAAAATAAAAAAAGCAGAAAATTCAACCAACGTAGGCAGGCATTGTGTAGTTGACACATTTTAACATTTGATGAATGCAGACTTTGTTTGTCAACCTTTTGAAGAAACAAAATCAAAAAAAATTTCTTTCCTTTACTTCTCTTTATTTCTTTATTTTCTTCTTTGTTTCTTTCTTTATTGCTTGTCATCCACGTCTGCATGATTTATTTCGACAACACTTCTGTCATATTACGATATCCAAAATCTAAGACGATATCTAGTCTCATATCACGATATCGATATAATATCGATATATTGCCCAGCCCTACTTAAAAAGGTATCCTAGAGTGTTGAGGGAAAGGAAAATAAGTGAAATTGCTGTTTTACTTCTTGAGAGACACTGAACAAATACAAAGGATCTAATACGAAGTTGGTACAGTAACTGAATAGTCCCAGACGGTGGCAGCAATGCAACATTGCGGATGCCGGCTGCTGTAAAACTCCAAAGGAGAAGAAGAAGATGTTTTTCTTTTTGTTTTTTTAAATTTATTTCTTCTTCTTCTTTTTGTTTCCGGCAGACTAGACACATCTATGGTGTATTGCTGCCCTCCGCTGTTCTCTAATCGCTATTCACAACTTAATTAAAAGTAATTATCTATATTTTTTTATATTCTCCAATACGTCGCAAGTACTCCATCAGTTTCTTCAATTTGTTCCAACTGTCCAAATTCAATAAAGTGCGTAAAGTAAAAACAGTTTCTCCAGTTGCACCCAGTTCTCTGAACAGTTTCTTCCTCTGAGGAGAGTACTTCCTGCACTGCACTAATACATGCTTCACTGTTTCCTTGTCTCCACATTCACACTTTCCATCAGGATGTTTACTAATCAGAGCCAGCCCACTCCTCAGCCCACAATGCCCAAGCCTCAATCTGGATAAAACTACTGCATCTCTTCTCTTACATCTATAAGCACATCTTTCTTTCTATACCATTCTTTGTACTGAATAATAAGTTCTCCCCTTCCTTTCACAATCCCATGAATTTTGCCACATTTCTTTTACTGACCTATTAATTATTTCTGCATAATCTGGTGACCCATACTGCACATTAATTTAAACTCTTTCCTCCTGCATTGCTTTCTTTGCCACCTCATCTGCCTCCTCATTACCCTCCACACCCATGTGCGCTGGAACCCACATAAACCCCACCTCATACCCTGCTTTATGAATTCTATACAACACCTGCATAATTTCCACAAGCAAATCAGGCCTGGACTTAGATTTGGTACCTTTAATTGTAATTAGGGATGCAGCTGAATCACTACATATGACAGAATGTTCCTGTTTGTTATCTTCAACCCACCTTACTGCCCATAGAATTGCCACCAACTCTGCAGTAAATGCTGATAAATGATCTGGAATCCTACAACCTTTTTTATAACCTATTTCAGGTATACTAATACCAAAAGCTACTTTACCGCTCTCAGGATCCTTCGACCCGTCAGTATAAATTTGTAGGTAGCTTCCCCACATTTGACACTGACGGGTTTTTATCTCCTCCACTACTCCCTCTGACATCTTTCTTTTGCTTGTTTTCAAAAAATATAAATCAACAATGGGATCTGGAATCAACCACAAAGGTACATCTGAACGACATATTGGTGGACACACATTCAAATTCATAATACCAATTTCATCTGCCATAGATTTAAGTGTTTCTGTAAAGTTTGTTTTGACCAATCTTGCTGTTCCCATAAACTCCCAATGCTGACTCAACAGGTTTTTTGTTGGTAATTTTCCAGTCTGTCCTTTTAGTTTCATTAAATACTTCAACCAGAGTTTACGTCTTCTTATATCTAACGGCATCTCCCCTGTTTCTATTAATAGCACCGGTATTGGAGTTGTACGAAACGCCCCACTACACACTCTAAGGGCTTTTGCTTGGACTATATCAAGTTGACTAATCACTGAAGGGGCTGCTGACCCATATACCATACAGCCATAATCAATAGTTGATCTTATCATTGCTCTGTATATCATCATCATAGAATCACTATCAGCCCCCCAATCAGACCCAGCCACACACCTTAGAACATTAATTATTTTCCCACATTTTGACGAAACCATCTCAATATGTTTTTTCCATGTCAGTCTTTCATCTAACCACATCCCCAAGAATTTAAAATGTTTAACTCTTTCAATAGTCGTATTATATATTTGTATCAGCCGTGTTGGCATTTTCTTCTTATGTCCAAATACCATGTATTTTGTTTTTCTATTGATATTTTAAAGCCCCAATCATTAGCCCATTCAGATATCCTCTCCAAAGCAGTTTGAATTTGGCTAAAAATATAGGAAAGGTTCTTCCCTCGCTTCCAGAGGGCCCCATCATCTGCAAACAATGAAAAACGAAATTCTTTCCCCACTCTGCTAAACATACCATTAACTAGTATATTAAAAAGAACCGGACTTATAACGCTACCTTGAGGGGTTCCATTCTCTACCCCAAGCTCCTCTGATAATACACTTCTCAGCCTTACCTGAATTGTCCTATTACTTCTAAATCCAATTAAACATTCTTCCTCTGATTCCCACATCATAAAGTGCAATGAGCAATCCCTCCTTCCAAAGCATATCATAAGCTTTTTCAATGTCCAGAAACACTGCAACAACGGCTTCTTTATTTGCGATGGCTTTTTTAATGTCAATATCTAAATCTAAAACAGCATCCATTGTTGACCGCCCCTCCCTAAATCCACTCTGATATTCCACAAAATATCCACTTTTCTCCAGTTTATCCACAAGTCTATCTGTTATCATGCGCTCCATAATCTTACATAAAACAGAGGTCAATGCAATTGGTCTATAAGAACTTGGGTTATCTGGTTTTTTCCCTGGTTTCACATTTGGAATAATTACAGCATGTTTCCACTCTTTAGGAAGACATCCACTCTCCCATACATTATTAATTAGGGCAAGAACTTCTTCTCCTAACAAATCTCCAGAATTTTTAAATAATTGATATCCCAACCCATCCCTGCCAGGCGAGGTATCTTTACCCTGAGCAATAACTTTATTTAGTTCATCTATTGAGAAAAATACATTAATATCATCAGAATTATCACAATCAATTAGCAATTTAGCCATATTAATTCTTGATATTTGACATCTCCTTCTCCTGTTTACATCATCTACATTTTTGGAGCTGTGTACTTTTTGGAATTGCTTGACCAACATACTAGCTTTCCCTTTATTATTTACAGCTTCATCTCCATCACAGTGGAGGACAGGAATTTCTGTCTGCCAAAAGATACCTGTAATTTTTTTAAGGGCGTATCCGGTCCTAACTTATTACAGAAAGCCTTCCAACTTTGCTTCTTTGCTTCCTTAATTACACGTCTAGCCTTAGCTCTAAGCCTCTTATATTCAACAGCACAATTCTCTAATAGGTGTTTAAGTAAGTCGTCGTAAGTTTTTATATGCCCTATTCCTATCTCGGACCGCCAAATTACATTCTTCAGTCCACCATGGTACCATTGCTCCTCTTACTGGAACTTTTTTCTTAGGGATACTCTTTACTGCTGCAAACCACAACACTTCGCTAAGAGACCTATTCCACTCATCTACTCCTTTTTCACTATCTATTATTGATAATCCCATATTCACTCGATCCTCAAACTTGATCCAATTAGCTCTTTTATAATTAAGCCGCAGGGAGCACTGAACTGGCTCCTCAATCAGACACCTACCGAATTTACTAATTATTGGCATATGGTCACTTCCCACTGTATAAAGATCCATTGTCTCCCATCTACTGATCGATGCTAACTCTGCTGATACAATTGTAATATCTATGGAAGATGTCATTGACCGACTTGTACTAAACCATGTAGGACTACCATCATTTAACACAATTAAATTATTTTTATCTATAAAATCTTCTACAATTTGACCATTTCTGTCTCTCTTCTCACCTCCATTCCGTTCATTATGAGCATTAAAATCCCCAACCCAAATCCCCGGTATACTAATCTTATCTACAATTTCCTGAAAGTGACTCTCTTCTAGCTTAATGCATAATAATGCTGTGTCGAGTTCATAGCCGCTGTCATTTCTGACTGACCACCAGATGTCACTGTGTTGTTTTTGATGCTTTGATGCTTCGGATCATTTTGCAATATAATCAGGAAGAAGCTTCAGAGGCTTCACAAGGCTTCATTCGCCCATCACTAGTTTAAACTCTTGCCCATTCGCAATAAGACTCCTAGCATTCCATTGCATTATGTAAAACATAATACAAAGGATACTAATCACCATCATATTCATCATGTCTGCTGTCCATTTCCTCTTCCTCATTGTCGTCCAACTCTATCTGTTGACTCCCATTTGGTCTTTTGATCGTGCCACATCTGACTTTTTGTTTGCCACCATTTTAACTCTCCACATTGCTTCAACCATGAATGCCAGTAGTCCTTTTTTGCTAATCACAACAGAGTCGTCATTAAAAGCATGTCCCTTTACTAGATCTTTTGCCTTGGCCTCACCTTGATCTTGACTTACCCCACCATTACACTCCACTCTTCTCACTGCCTCACCATAAGATATTTTCCTCTCTTTTTTTATTCTCTCCACATTTTCTGCTTTGACATAGTTTTGACAACCCCTGAAGGAAGCTGGATGTTCACCCCCACAGTTACAACATTTCACAGGTTCATTACATTCTTTTCCGTCATGCTCCTTGCTACATCGTCTACATCTTCTCTTTCCATTACACACAGCTGCCACATGCCCATATCTCTGGCACTGAAAACATCTCAAAGGGGATCTATCATACTCTTTTACTGGGTAGCTCATGAATCCCAACATGACCCTCTTCGGTAGCACACCGTCTTTAAAGGAGAGAAGGATAGGAATGGTTCCTCTACCATTCTCATTTCTACCCATACGTTTTACAGCTACAACATTACCGCCTTTTAAACTAGTCCATATCTCTTGCTCAGATACGTCCAATGGCACATTATACATCACTCCTTTTACCTCGGTGTTTGTTTTTGGTTTGAACACCTCTACTCCCTTACCAAGCACAGTTTTAACCTTACATATAATTGAAATCATTCCATTCTACAAAATAGAGGCATGCAATATGTCACCAATCCCTTTTTTAAGTTAATTTGTCAATTTAAGGGGACTGACTGTAGAAAATCCAGCCCCTCCTTTTACTTTAATCAGAACTTTAAATCCCTCATCACTATTTGGATTAGGCCTTATTGCTTTAATCTGTGGGTTTTCCATATCACTATCCTGAGAGTTATTTCCTCGCTGTCTTTTGTGACTTGTCTTACTCATTGTGCTCCATTCCTCCCCACCGCCATCCCAATCCGCTCCTTTGGGCATGGGCTGACTCTGAGTTTAAGGTATCCCCAACTGTGTGAGAATTTACCGTTTTAACAAGGTTCACTGGAAATTTTTTATTTACCTTTACAGAAGACTCACCACACGACTTCCTTTCCACTTCGAATCTATTTACTGAGTTTACTGAAACCTGCTCAGGAATATCATTCCCGGACCTAGCTATACAGGCCGTCGGGCAATACCCCTTCAAACAGTTCCACACAAAACCCACACTATCCAATCCAAAATCACACCTAGTCAATTAAACTCACGGCTCTCCGGTTACCCGGCGCGAAAGGAAGAAGTGAATTACACCGAACGACCGTCTGTCTGTCTAACCTAAGTTGATGATCAACAAACTTGTCTACCCGCGTGTCTGCCTGCACCCTCCTGCACTTTTTTTTTTTTTAATCTTTATTATACAACAGTCATACAAACATTCAAGGCACAATGTGTTTGTACATTTGTCAAAAATGTGTTTACAGCTTTGAGGAAGAGACAGCATATACAACAAAACAAATAAAGAAAATAAGATACTAGGGGTCTTTAGTTCAGTAGGGAATAAAATGAATAAAAGAGTCTCTTGGCGTTTTCCTTTGTCGTGTATTGTAAAGATGTAGCAAAAAGCTTAAGTTTATTCTTCCAACCGTTGATATGGGGTTTGACCTTTAAATACTTGCACCTATGAATAAAATGTTTACAATGTTCAATCAAGTTATTAATCAAGAATTCTAGATTCTTATCCTTCAAAAATAGGTAGAGGTATACTCCTCGACGCAGCGGCCGCGGGTTCGACTCCGACCTGTGGCCCTTTGCTGCATGTCATTCCCTCTCTCTCCCCTTTCATGTCTTCAGCTGTCCTTTCTATTAAAGGCCTAAAATGCCCAAAAAATTATCTTTATAAAAAAAAAAAAAAAAATGCCAGCTTTAATTGACATTTCATTTAATGGGTGCAGCAGTATACCTTTAGATTGAAGCCATCATTGAAAAGATAGCCACAAGTCATTAATCGGTTCACACTGAAAGAAAATATGTTCAACCGTCTCAATATCGCTCTCACAGAAAATTCAGGAGTTACTTTCCCAATTAAATTTCACATGTAGGAAGTGATTTGATGGATAAGTATCATTTCATATTTTAAATGTCACTTCTTTGGCTTTTGGTGGGAGAGGATACGATAAGGATCGTTTCCTAATCTTTCATGCCTCTTCACCCCTATAGTCTCGGAGAATATATTTTCTTTTCAGTTGAAAGGGGTAATATTTTGTACATAATACATTCTTTACAAACTTGTTAGTGAACTGTTTGCTGTTCAAACTGACACCATCAACACAAAGAGGCCTCATCTCTGATATAGCATTCGCATGAACCAAATGTTGTTGGGTCATTGTTTTAAAGGGAATTGGAATGGCTTTTATCACTTTAGTGTATTCTCTAAACGAATAGTGAAGACTAAATTTGTCACAGAGTTCTGTATGGTTTAAAAATTCACCAGATCCATCCATTAATTGAGACACAATCCAAATTCCTTTTTCCATCCAAGTGCCTAAAAACAATGACTTCCTAATGGATAAGATGTACCTGTTATTCCTTTCTGAGGAGTAAAATTGTGTTTATAAATCAAATTCCAATAGAGGAGAGAAGATGTGCAACAACTCTGTTGTTTGTGTTTCATCCAGTGGAGGGCAGGAATCCCGCTGTCGTGCTGCTAATCTGCTGTAATTTTACAGAAGAAGAAGTTTCCGATGCAACAGCTAGGCATCAACATGCCTGCTGCTGTGATTATGGAGGAAAATTTTGATAAATTATTAGAGCAGTGTGAATCTCAAGAGCTCGAGGTAAGCACTGAATCGCGACATATATATGCTTGATTGAAGGCTTGTTAGTAGTTCCTCCGACAGTTAGCTCAGGGGCAGTTTTGGCTAACGCTATGGCTAAGAAGCTAGCCTGTTTTCACTAACGCTAATTTTACTTCCAGGCACTGTTAAATTGACGTAACGTTACGAGTTAACTCATAAATTAACCAGTTCCGTGCTAACAATGCCAACTAAATGGGTCCTCATTTAAACAGTAGCCTGATTTACCCTTACTCTGCTTTAACGTGGGCTATTAGCAGACAGTGGGTGAGCTAGCTAGTTAGTTAGCTAGCTAACCTAAGATAGCCAGACACCTCGGTAAACATAGCTTTAGCTGACATTACTAACTTACAACACTGTTTTATTTAGGTTTTCATAACGTAAAAGCTGTGGCTTGGTTCACTGGGTGGCGTTAGGTGACCTTTTAACTGACCAATACCTTTTAATAAAAAGTAGCGTTGTAAGGGAACAATGCTATAACGTTAGCAGAAACTAAGGAAAATAATAACAACCGACTGGCCGGAAATTGTTGGCTGTTGCACTAACGTAGCTAATGTGTATTAGCGAATAATCATTACAATAACAACATGGGTTGGTTAGGGAAATAATAGCTTGGTTTTCTTCTAATATTTAGCTTCAGTCATTAACACACCTGCATTTGTTTTGAACAGGCTCCAGGGGGCATTGCAACACCTCAAGTGTACGCTCAGTTGCTGGCTCTCTATTTACTTCATAATGATATGTAAGTCAACAATGTCTCTGTCTTCTGTAGCTGTTAACAGGATTGTATCTCTTATTGTACAAGGTTTTTATTAGGAATGGGGCATGGGCTCATTTTCTTTCAGATTTTAACTTCTTAGATAACACTTTTTGCCTATACTGTTCTTAAATCCAAAGCAAAGAAATACAAAGCACCCTTAATTTCAAAGTAGCAGTTTCAAAAAAAAGTTGGGATGCCCTTTTCCTCTTTAGCCTTCTGTGCTATGACTTTTTGTAGCATATATCATAGTGCATGGATGGCTGTACAAATGCTAAATGTGGTTTTGGAATGGATATGTGTGTGTGGCAAACTACAGTAGGTACCACCCTGTGTTGTATTGCTGCCTGCACCTGCAACTTACTTCTGTGTATTGTCTCACCTGTTGATGTTGTTCTAACAGGAATAATGGCAGGTATCTCTGGAAACGGATTCCTCAAGCAATAAAATCGGTAAGCAAGATACAACATATGTAGACATTGCTAAGGACTTACTGCTGAAACCCATTTCAGTATGACACGTCACAAATTGCCCTGCTTGTACTGCTTCGTATGATCATTACCATATCTACCAATTTCCAACTTGTAAATACCGTTCACATCAACATCAAATAGTAATTACAACTTGTAACCTTACTTTCTTTTACTTACTTTTTTTTACTCTGATTCTCATTTATTCTAACTTGACAGTAAATATAAAGACAAGTCTGAAGAGTAAACAAAGGTGGCTGTCCGACATCAGCTAAAGTCTTATTAATCAAAGTTTAACGCACCATATTAAATACTTAAATATCTAGTTAATGCACAGCGGGTTTTTTTTTGTCTCTGGCCCACCGTAGATAAATAATAACTTGTTCTTAGGGACTGTTCGTTTTTTATTTAAGGGGTTACCGGAGGAGTTTTGGGGTCTTTAGTCAAAATAGACCTGACCCTCCCTTCGCCAGCAATACATTTTTCTATGACCCTCCAAAATTATTGGGAAAAGAGGCATGACCCTCCCCAACAATTTATTGATGCCTTCTGTACTGGTTTGTGCTTGGCAAAGATGTGCAGATAGCCACTGCTCTTTTACAATCATGACATACATGACTTAACCTCTGCTTTCTCATCTTACACATCACACTCCACCAAGATGGTGGCCATTTCAGTAGATTTACTCACTATGAGTCAAAAATGAACTGCAGTTTTATTTGACAGTCAGTGTGTTCAATGAGTTTACAACACCTCAGCAGTTCTTCAGAGCTCATTAAAAACTGTAAAAACTGATGAATGGGAAACGGTTCTTGAGTGACAGATGTGTGCCTGTGTTTGGAAAATTAAATCTGGTCAGGATAAACAATATGTATGTACTAATTATCTTGTGTGTTTTAAAGTCTGGATATTTTCGGCCTATAAAATCATTTTATTTCATCATATACTAGTCGTGGCATCATGATACCGGCGCGGATCCCGCCATGGCAGCTGCCTTTAGGTGCTCTGGGTAGGTCTGTTAGTTGTGTGAAACCGGTGTATGCAAACGCGGGGTGCTGTCCACCCAACGCAGATAATGGGTACATAGGGGCATGATCATACTATGGGCATGATACATGCTGGGAATTGAAACGAGACATGGATGCGGGAGATTTAGGACACCCGGTTTGTGGATTATTCCTTGAAGTTGTGCGGCCCGCGGAGAAGGGGTGTCAGGATAAGGGGCTGCCTGCTGGGCTGTCGCTGCTCAGACCAGGGGAGAGGTCTCGGCTCACACAGTTCAGTTCTTATCGGCAAGCAGTTTTTCGATTTCTCCGTGACGGCTTCACTCAGGAGGACTGCAAAGTCTCAAAAAGACAAACGTGTTTTGCTTGGCAAGTGTGCACCTGTGCTGTGCGTCAGCGCACAGACAGCAGAGCTTCCTTCAGTCACAAACTCATATGTTCTCCTTATCTTTTCATAAAAGGCTAAGGCTGGAAGGATCAGCACAAATTATACGTTTATGTTTCCTCACCCGACAGGGTCTGGAGTCTAGCGATCTACTAGCGATGGGGGGCTGAGACTGAGGGCTACATGGAAAAATATGCACCAAAAAAGCCTGTTTTCACAAATACAAAAGTTGGATGACCCCCAAAAATGTTGGGTGACCATCCCCTCAACAAAGAATAAAAAGCCATGACCCTCCCCTGTTTTCCTTCGGTGGTCCATTCCATAAATACCGAACTGTCCCTTAGTAACACATGGTAATGCCGCCATGGGTTGTCAGATTGCATAAATGCTGGCAATGTATAACCATGGACAAAGTAACCATCACTTCTGTCACTCCTGGTTCTGCCTGCTGAAACTAATGGACTAATGTTATTAATCAGATCACAACCCCTTGTTAAATGCTAAGCTGAAGGCTAAGGCTGTCAGATTGTATAAAAGAAAAAGCCTCATCTTGCCTATGCACGCTATTATTTGGTATTTTAATAGCCGTTTTAAAATGGACAGCACAGTTAAAAAAAATGTAACCGCTGTTATTCAATATCCTATGTATTTGGGTGTGACTGCTATTTACAGTAGCGTGACAACCACTGCCTTGTCAAGTGTAGCATACTAAAAGTTTTTGAAATGCGTTTCCACTTGTTGTGTGCAGGCTAATCCTGAATTAACATCGATTTGGGCTGTTGGCCAACGCATTTGGCAGCGAGACTTTCCAGGGATCTACACAACAATCGCAGCTTACCAATGGTCAGAGAATATCCTTCCGGTCATGGAGGCTCTTCGAGGTAACAACAAAAATGATGTCTTATCTGACCTCTCACTTTCATTCCTTTTTGTGTGTCATTTAGCTATTTAAAACATTTGTAAATGACAATTATATGTTTTACACATTTGGCTCTGGTTAAACTGTATCAAAAAGTTCTGTAGGTAAATTGAAGTGAATCAAATATTTACATATCCTCTGCATGACTTAGAATTACAATCGGCTGAAAACCGTTTCAGCTATGATGCAACCCAGGGGAAGAAATATGTTGGAAAATGAAGGGTGTTTGACTGTTTATGACAACTTTTCATATCCAGCATTATGACATATCGGTATCATGAAGGCTAGTTGAGGTGGCTACAACACAATACTCTGAATAAGATAACAGTTTACATGCCCACATACTGACACTGATAATCTGCCATAATGTCACAGAATATCTCAACATTTCTGTTGTGTCTTGATTCACACATCACCTCTTACATCAAAAGCCCAATTTTGAAAGTATTGCCCCTTAATGTTGAACATTGTTTGGGCATCTGTATCATGTGATGGTTCCCTTATGCAAGAGTTTAAGAATAGCTTCTCCCTCATGTTTACCGTACTTCTTGTTTATCTGCCATGGTTGCTTACGTACACTGTCATAAGACACTTGGGTAACCATTGAATTGTGTGGGTGGATGTGGTGACTGGGAAATTAGGAGTGTTTGAATCTAAATGCACACATTTTACTCTTTAGGATTATTTTTTTTGTTAAAGCAGTTTTAAACAAGGCAACCCATCTTCCTATATTATCTCTATCATAAAGTTGTTATTAGCAAGTAGATTGGTATTTACTGTGTGCACTTTCTATTGACTGTGTTTGTGCAAAAAGAACATGTTGCATTACATCTAAATAACCAAATTATCACAAGCCAACTGGCAAGTCCCAACAGCTTATTAGCCATAAAATTAGAAAAATAACACCAAATGGGCATTTGAAATTACTAAAGCTCAAATGATGTCTTAACATTTTTCAATTTGTCTGAAAGACAGTTTAAAAACCCCAACGTACATTTATAAAGAAACTAAGCGAGAGCAAAAAAACCAAGTAAATATTTACATTTGAAAATAATTTACCAGCAAATGGCTGCTATTCTTTTTTTTCTAGAAAACTACACGCACTTAAACTTTATGTAATGGATGCTTTAATAAAGACCTTATTAATCATCAAAACTGTCAACTTAGTATCGATTAATACCATTTATCGATTTCAAGTTTAAAGTATATGAATGAAAAAAAAAAATGAAGTTACTGGGTTTCCTGTAGCAAACAACAAGAAACAACAACAAGACAGGAGTCACAGGTTGTTGACATTGACTTGTTTACCAGTTCGATTGAGCTCTCTCTCTCTCAGTTGGGGCTCCTCATATCCAGTCACATGGACCCTGGTTGTCTCTGATCAGTCCACCACGTCTGTCACTGTTAGAGGGGAACAAGTGACACAAGAAGCACTGAGTAGGAGGGGGCCATTTCTGTGAAAAGATCCCAAGGCAACAAGCAGGCAGGAATGTGCTCTCCGGTTGGTGGAAAGGATCAGATGTCACCAGCTGTGAGGGGCTGGTATAAAAGCACAGAGCTGTCAGCTCTCAGCCAGAATAGATGTCAGCATTTCACAAGTAACAGCACACTCTAAGGCTAAGTTCGCAGAGACTGACCTTTTATTTTGGTAACTTTTTTGAAGGCAGCATAGAGTGAAATTTTTAGTTTTTCTCTTGTGAAAAAATCAGGTCTAACTTGTCTAACAGTAGGCAGAGACATTTCCATTATGGATGTTCAGAGGACAGGATCCGTGGTTCGGCCCCCAAGCCCCATGGATAGCTTTGAGAAACAGCTGAGCTGCCCCATCTGCCTGGACATGTTCACCAAACCCGTGGTCATCCTGCCCTGCCAGCACAACTTGTGCCGTAGTTGTGCCAGTGACCTCTACGACTCCCGCAACCCTTACCGCTTCTCTGGGGGCGTCTTTCGCTGTCCTACCTGCCGTTTCGAGGTTGTGCTCGACCGCCACGGTGTGCACGGGCTCCAGCGTAACCTCTTGGTAGAAAATATTATCGACCTCTATAAGCAGCAGCAAGAAGGCAGCAATAGCGGAAGCACGGAAACCACCCTAAAGCCTAAAGAATCCAAAGAGCCAATGTGCCAAGAACACGAGGATGAGAAAATCAACATCTATTGCATGACCTGCCAGACACCTACCTGCTCCATGTGCAAAGTGTTTGGCCAGCATAAGGACTGTGAGGTAGCACCTTTAGCAAGTGTTTACCAGGCCCAGAAGGGCGAACTGAGTAATGCTATCGATACCCTAGTGGCCAGCAATGGCCGCCTGCAGGCCCTGCTCAACCAGATGGAAGATGCCTCCCGTGCTGTGCAGGACAATGCTCAGCATGCTAAGCAAGGGCTGGCTGAACGCTTTGACCTGCTATATGCTGTCCTGGAAGAGCGCAAGACCATTCTACTAGAGCAGATTGGTAAAGAGCAGGATGAAAAGGTGGCAGCTCTGCGGGCACTGGCTCAACGTTACGGTGAGCGACTGCAGGCCAGTTCAGAGCTCACAGATACGGCGGTGAGGGCATTGGAGCAGGGCGGCGCTGCCGAGTTTCTGTTGGCCTCCAAGAGCCTCATCACGCAGACCAAAGATGCAGCTAAATGCTCACTGGGTGAAGAGAGGCCAGAGCCAGGCTTCGAGAAGATGGACCACTTCACTTTGTCGACAGAGCAGGTCGAGGCAGTCCTGGCAAAAATGGACTTTGGTGTGGGTGAAGATGATGACTTTGAGGATGCAGAAGAGGAAGAGGAGGAAGAGGAATAATGAAAGTAGTAACAGACTTCTAGGAAATACTGTAATATGTGATTTTAAAGGTTTTTTGACACAAGTGTTTATGGCAGGGACGGCATTTGATGTTGAAAGAAATACAAGGCTGCGGTGGATATGGGCTGAAATGGCTTGCCCTTACTTTTAAGTGCAATATTTAATTTCAATGTCGTATTCATACTTTTTCTTTACTTTTTATACTTTTGTACTTGTAAGCCAGTTAAATTGAGAAATTGGTCTAGATAAATGTAAATATAGAATGTCTGAAGATTAATTACACATCATTTTCCTCATATGTAGCTCATGGAAATAGTTATGTGTTCTTCTCACTTGTCTAAGTTTGTGTTGAATTGGTGATCAGCTGATCTGCCTGTAATCACCAAATCTGTATTTGATGGAATGTGGAATAAAGCTGCATGAAGTTAAGCACCTCTTTGCTTTATTGCTAATTTAAAACATGGAGTTTAACATACAAAGGAAGAAAACATAAGAAGACCCAAAATATTTGAGGTCTTATAGATTTTCCTTGAACTGCTTCCAACTAAAATTCTGTTGTTGCTCTTACTTGGCAATAGGCTGTATTTAAAAATAAAAGCCCTTGCCATGTCCTGTCTGCTTTGCCTTTGCTGGTGAAAAGTGGGGGCTATTTTTAAGAGGTGAGAAATGATAGCGGCCCTGGAATAGACTCGGGAAAGGACAGGCCAGGTCCTGTTTCTCTTCCATAAAACTCCCATCCTCCCACTCATGGATGTCTTGCTCAGCAGCTTCAGCCCAACTCTGGAGTGTCAGAAGGGCACATTAAAGGCTGGTCCAGTTGCCACACGAGTCCGCTCCTCACGGTCAAAAGGCCATGGTAAAAATACTTGTCTGCATCAGGACTGGGTTACAAAAAGCCCCTGGAGATGACCTGCTTGGCTGTGTTTGGAGCATTTGCTCAGAGTCCTCATATATTTTCTAATATGCAGCCTGTTGGATGCAAAAAAAAAAAATTATTCCAACAAAGAAGCAGTTTTATGAAGATTAATTTGTGGTTCACTTTTAACAGATGGAGGTTTTATGCTCACTTAAGCCGAGAAAAAGAACTCGGTCTGTTTCCTTTTGTAATCATTCACCAATGTTGAACCGACACAATGACAAAACAATAGTATTTCATCCACATTTCTCTGGAACCATCAATCAAATCTTCTTTACTCATCATAGTGTACAAAGAAGGACTGCAAATATTACTCTACAACCATAACTTTGATTAAACCATACAAAAACAAAGTACCTTCAAACACAAGTGAGGCACAAACACTGCCTTGCCATAAGTTTTCCAAGTTAATTTCTGCACTCCTTCCGTCTCTTTTTGGACAAGTAAAATACCAGAGAGAACGGGAAGCCCTTTGGACAGCAGAATGGGAAAGTGCTCTTGAAAAATCTCCAGCCTTCCACTCACAGCTGTCTTTTCTCATCCCACTTGTTATTGTTACTGCTGCTAGCTGCTGTAACCGACTCGGGGGTTGACTGTTGGTATACATACACCGTTGCTAGGCTATAAAACACGAAAGGCCACAACCTTGAGGCATTTACGTGATCGCTGCAGGAGCAGCAGCAAATACAGGGCGGTGTATGTTGTTCCATGCGGTTTGTGAGGCCCTGCCACTTTAAAGTTATCTCCACAGACTACAGCACCATGTCAGCTCAGGCAAGATAAATGTGCCAGCTTTGACGTTTTGGAAGCCTAAGTGCCTGTTGATAGACTTCAGTGGTTTGTAGTGTAAGAACTGCACAGCATATAAAGTCCATGATTCATCTTAAGCATGCTTCATTTAACATGATCTGTTTTCATGTATTCTTCATTATGGAAAATCCGAATTTAGTATTTGTGATGAGTTCATCATTATCAAATCGAAGGCCACCTTAAAAGATATTTGATTTAAAACCAACCCAGATGCTAGAAGCAATTCAAGGCAGACAACCCAGAGATTTAGCTCAGAATGGCTTAATTTTATATAAATCCCAAACAAACTTGTGTCAGTTGTTAAGTTGTTTGTGACCGTGTGCTTATTTGGGGTGAGCAGGAGATGGACTGGTGAGAGGGAGCCACTTCATGAACTCAAACACACAGAATTACTATGAGCAAGCCCTAAGATGAAAAATATACAAGAACAGGAAATACCTGTGTGGTGGAATTTCCAGCTTACAAACTCATGCTATGTAAGTTGAGACATAGCAGGTCTCATTCAGGTCAGTGTCCAACATACCCTCATAACCTTTGCAGGTTCAACTTCAACTTTGTGCCTCCATAGATGACGTGAGGCGCAACAGCTGTATGATAAGACCGTGCTGCTCACCCTGCCAAGGCCATAGTGAAACTAAACACAACACCCCCAGCTTGAGTTTAAATACACCTTCAGGAAGACAGGAACTTCGGAGAGTTGGGACGGCACTGCACAATAACACGTCGTGGTTAAACTGCACTGCCTGCTTAATTCTCTCCTCAATTGGGAATTCATTAAATGCTTCTGCTGCTCCTGAGTGTTTGCTGGATGTAAAAAATGCAGCCCTTGAGCATTCACTTAACATTTTACCAAAACATACTCACCTCTGACTGCTAATGATCATAGCAGAGTACTACCTTTTTTTTTTTAAACAGCCCCTGACTTCAAAACCTTACCTGTCACTCTTGATCACTTGTTATTCACAGTTTAGAACCTCTAGTTCTGTTGTAATTGGCACGTTTTCTCACAGAACCATGACTCTTAAAGCGTAACTCTCGCCAAAATGCAACCTAGGGTCTTTTTGTGAATGTACCCGAGTCAAACTTTAGTTTAAAAGCATATTTAGGACGGAATCGCCACTTTTAAGATTTACCGTATTTTCGTTTTTTGGTCAAATGGCCTTTTGAATGGGAGTAATAGGGGCACTTTTATGCTAGCCTCAAAATAGCTATTTTTAAAACACTAAGAAGGCTCGACACAACATGAAACTTTGCTCCAAGTATCACCAGGGGCTCTACATCTTAACGACAACATTGTTTGTGTACCCAGAGTTTACTAAAAAAGGTTTTCAACAACTCACCGTAGGTCTTGTTTCCGGCAGCAGCCATTTTATCAGCCAAAAACAATTGATTTCCCAATGCAACATAACAGGGAGGAGAGTAAAGATGGAAAGCTCCTAAAGCTTAGTTCCATATAAATACACAGATTATTTCTTGTTTTGTCGTTATTGAAAAACAATATTGACCTCGTAGTTGAAAAAGGAGCCTCATATGGAGTCCGTTCATTCGCATTCGGATATCGACTCCTTTTGACTGCCGAGGTGGTAGCGGCTCGAAACAACAAGAGCTGCGGTGAGTTGTTCAAAACCTTTTTTAGTAAACTCTGGGTACGCAAACAATGTTGTCAATGCTTTCGTTAAGGTGTAGAGCCCCTGGTGATACTTTGAGCAAAGTTTCATGTTGTGTCGAGCCTTCTTAGTGTTTTAAAAATAGCTATTTTGAGGCTAGCATAAAAGTGCCCCTAGCACTCCCATTCAAAAGGCCATTTGACCGAAAATACGGTAAATCTTAAAAGTGGCGATTCCGTCCTAAATATGCTTTTAAACGAAAGTTTGACTCGGGTACATTCACAAAAAGACCCTAGGTTGCATTTTGGTGAGAGTTACGCTTTAAATGCCATGTTAAAATGCACTTTAAATACAACCAGAGCGCAGTTTTTGATATTAATGTCTCTGCGTTCATGCTTCCTTCCCAGAGAGCACACGGCAAAGGGCGTACAGTCTCGTGGCCCAGGCATACACTTCCATCGCAGCCGATGATTTTGCCGCCTTTGTGGGATACTCTGTGGAAGAGGCAGTAAAAGGTAAGGTGCAATTTACACAAGCTCTTCACAGGAAATGCTATATCATCACTGTTATTGCGTATAAAGAATTCAAAAGTAACTTTTAGTCATAAAAAAAACTGCTGTAGTATTGCAGTATTTCTACAGTGGCGTAATGCAGCTAATTCCCATTACATAACCATTTAAACCTTTGCTGATGAGGGTGTTTTCTTTTCCACCTCCGTCTTTGTCCCTAGGTGTGGTGAGCCAGGGCTGGCAGGCAGACCCGGGTACCAGGATGGTGATGCCCAAAAAGCCCGGTAGGTGGCAGTATTACTCTTCTGATCTGTACCCATCATCAGCCCACAGCTCTGCTGCCAAAAAAGGGATTAAAGAGCCATTTTAATCTCAATAAAAAACGGATGACATTTTCCTTTTCCTAGAGTCTCTTCAAATGTTTTCTCAATAGCTTGATAGAGGTAAATTGGAGTAGTATTTTTTAAATTATTATTATTATTTTTTTTTTTTTTAACCTTTATTTTACCAGGGAAAAAAAATCACATTGAGATTAAAATCTCTTTAACATGTGAGCCCTGGCCAAGAAGGCAGCACGTAAAAAAAAAACACTTTAACATACAACAAATAACGAAAAAGAACAGACAGGGATGGACAGCAATAATAAATAATAAATAAAAAAACAGAAAATCACATTTTAAAAACAAGCGCAAACATGTTGGTATATTTGATGTAGGTGGGACTTGAATTCAGTATGTGAAATAAAAACCTGCAATTTTAGCTGATTTTGCAACTCATTCCATGAAGTTGGAGCACTGTAACTGAAAGCAGTTTTACCAAACTCTGTTTTAGTTTGTGGAACATCATACAGTATGTATCTACTCGATCTTAGATTGTGTTCAGATCTACTAGATGTTAAAAGTGTAGTTAAATGTGAAGGAGTGTGTCCATTTATTGATTTGTACATAAAGGTCAACCAATGTTTGAGCCTTCTTGTGTTGAGTGAGGGCCAACCTACCATTTCATACAATACACAGTGATGGGTAGAGTACTTTGCATGTCTGTTTAATACAATTGTCTGGTTACTTTATCTTACTGGATTGTGCACTTGTCTATGGCAAAGACAGGGGGTAGGACTTGACAAACCTAGCCTTCTTCCTATAACTTTTGTCTCCCTTGTCTATTGTCCATATTTCCTAATGTTCCCTTATCCATTCCCTTTCTTGTCTCCTCCTGGGCTCTGTCACTTTGTCAAGATTTTTTTTATCACATCATCACATTCCCTCAAGCACAGAGTGTCACGGATTGATCTATCTTTTAAGAGAAACTTGGTGATTTATGCAACCAGTCAGGGAGGAGGTTGTGGTATGTCCTGCTCTCTGTAATCATCGGCCTGCTGAAGCATCTGCTGCGCACATGTCCAGCTCAACACTCTTAACTCACTCGCCATTAATCCTCACATGGCTGCCTCCCCCCCTCCACAGCGCCACTGGGGCTTAATAGTGCTTGGTAATTGTGGAAATCATTCTGTTTGGGATTCATGTAAAAGTGTTGTAATGGTCTTCAGACTGAATGTCTCACAGGCACATGGAGAGACTCTGTAGGTTAGTGTTGTTAAACCGGTCCGTGGCAGCAGTGAGCTCCGATGTCGACAGTGTGGTTAACGTGAAACCTGTGACCTGCTGAGTCTGTCTGAGTGGAACACGTGGGCTGTAGCCACCAAGTTAAAGCTGGAGGAGATGTAAGAAGATCGATAGGACTTGGCACAACACGGAATTCCCCTCTGACTCAACATCTCTCTCTCTCTCTCTCAACAGATCCTCCCCCTGTCTCATTGGTTCCAAATGAGCAGCAGTTGGCCAGACTCACTGACTACGTGGCTTTCCTCGAGAACTGATAACCCCACACAACCGCCACCGACCTTTTTTGTTGTTGTTGTTCGCTTGGTACAGAGGGAGATTACAAGTCTGGATAGACTCTTCCTCCAGTCTCGCTCCCTGATAGAGATGTACCAAAAACACACCCATCATCTTGCGTGAATGCTGCAAGCTCTTCTCCAAGACCTGCCTATTTATGTTCATCGGCTAATATAGCTTCCCCCATTTGAAAATCAGATATCTTTCAAACACATTGATGTAATTATATTCTTTTTTTTTTTTTTGCTCTCTGCAGCCCACCTGATGGGTTGGGAAGATTTGGGTCTGATTTCAAAGGAGAAATATGTTTGTCATCACTGTCAGTACGTTTTTATTGCTAACCTAACAGACCCTTCTCACACAATAGAACAACATTCTGTTTTAGCACTTAATGGTCACCTTGAAACATCTTTTGTCAGGTAACAGAAGTCTTGACATGTATTGCTCAGCGTGTGGATTTTAGTCCTCAGACTTCATATTTTGAAGTTTATGTTTTGACTGGTGAATAAATATTTTGCTATTTCCAATTAAGTATTCTTGTATTTCTTTTATGCAAGAATTTTGTTTCAGGTTAGTCTTTATGGAGCATGCTGGGCTCAATCAAGGATGTTGAATATTTAATTATGTTTGGCGTCCGGGGCTTATTGCTGTCACATTTATTTAACATGAAAATAAGTTTGCCGTTTTCTGTGGCCTGGCAACAACAATTCATATACAAGGGGAATAATATAATGTTTGAGGAACACGTATCAATGCTGTGGAACAAAAGACCACCATGTGTACACTTCAAATAGTATGGATTGCTTTGGAAAACAGTAGTAGCAGCAGTAACCACAAACTTTCATTTCTGTTGCATGACCAAACCTACCAGGTTACATTACGTGACATGCATTTACTGGCATGGCGGGGTGTGTGGATTTTATAAATCTGGCTGCCATCTGTTCAGCAATGCTATGAAATACATGTCTGGTGGTGATTTCTTTTCTTTTTCTTAGTTCCCACTACATCCTATTTTGAAGAAGAATTTGAAACTTACACTACTTCATATTTATTTGATCTACACTAGCTTGCAGTGCCGGACATGTGATGTGATTTAGTGTGAAATTATGTACATAAAGCCATTCTTTGCATGTTTGTGGTAGCGAGGAACTCATTTATTTCATGACATGGTTTGCTTTGTTTTAAAATTGGCTCGACTGCAAACAGAAATTGCCATTTTGTTTACATTTCCTGCATAGGTTCTTCCTTGCTCGCCTTGTCAAGGCTATTTTAGTAACAATCAAAAATATATCTTATTGTTTTTTCCTTAAATGTTCAGTGAATAAATGGCCTTTTGCACTTTCAGTATTGAATGTGTGTTGAATGCATCTTACCTGTGTGTGTGTGTGTGTGTGTGTGTGTGTGTGTGTGTTACAGTATGTGTTTGTGTATATGCTGTAGAAACGTGTTGACTCAATCCCATGTCTTGGCATGTGTTGAATCTGCATTGGCCTCATGTCAGCACAGCGTGCCAGAGTGAGTCAGTCAGCACAAGTGTGAGCGTGAGAAGGTAACTGACACTGAGCACTCCTCTGGGTCTGTCACAACAGTACTAAATTTGTACACAGACGGACTATCACAAATCTATTGGACTGATGAAATGCTGGGCTGAAGTTGCACAGCCTGCAGTACGTCAGTGCAAAAATACATGTTACATGTATTGATATGGATAACCAATAACCAGTCAACAGTAAATTAACAAGTTAATGTTATAACTACGCCAACTGGCTTCTGCTTATTTCACTGACATGATTTGTTTGGGGAAATGCACAACTTAAGCAAAGTTTCTAATTACATAATGCTGACCTACATTATAGAACTACTGTATGAAGATTTTGCATTGGCTGGTGTTTCACCATTTACAGTGAGCTCAATGTGCATGGCTGGTTAGAGTGTGGTGCTAATAAAGCCAAGGTTGTGGGTTTGATCCCTGTACATGCCAAAGTTATCTTTTGGCCAGGTATGTTCTATTAATTACAAATCCCCAGTTTTCATTCGAAATAACAAATACAAATACCATGTTTAAAAAATAGCCTATATAAGTATTAATCTTAACTAGAAAATGCATTTCCTGCAGAAAATGCGTGGGAATGCTGAATAGCTGAATTGCTAAAGCTAAACTGGATGAATAGCTTAAATCAGTAAGAAGTTGAAGTAGTGAGAATAGTTGAAAAAGTATGAATGGTTTCAATTAACATAAATTTCATTAAAAAGTTGAATAACACCACTAATATATAAAATAATTTATTTTCTAACTGAAATTATGATTAAGTCTGGAAGACTTACAAATGCTATGAGAAACAGAGATGAAAATGCAGAAATATGAAATAAATTGTTTGAAAAATCTCAAATGGATTGCACTGCACTGCTGAAAAACTTGGAAGTTGAAATGTAAAATTGTCAGTTGGAAATTCTAGAAAAGCTGGAAGCTAAACTGTAATACTGTCAAAAGTGGAAGTTCAAATAAATTGACTAAAAAGGCTAAAAGTATAAATAGGGGAGTGAGGGAGGGAGGGAGAGAGAGAGAGAAAGGGAGAGCGAGAGAGAGAGAGAGAGAGAGAGGGAGAGAGAGACAGAAGGAGGGAGAGAGAGAGACAGAAGGAGGGAGGGAGAGAGAGAAACAGCAGGAGGGAGGGAGAGAGAGAGAGAGAGAGACAGAAGGAGGGAGGGAGAGAGAGAGACAGAAGGAGGGAGGGATAGACAGACAAGAGGGAGGAGACAGAGACAGGGAGAAACAGAAACAGACAGACAGACAGAGACAGGCAGACAGAGACAGACAGACAGTGACAGGGAGAAACAGAAACAGACAGACAGAGACAGGCAGACAAACACAGATAGACAGAGACAGAAACAAACAGAGACAGACAGGAAGAAACAGAAACAGACAGAGACAGACAGACAGACAGACAGACAGAGACAGGGAGAAACAGAAACAGACAGACAGACAGAGACAGAGAGAAACAAACAGACAGACAGAGAGACAGAGAGAAACAAACAGAGACAGACAGAGACAGGGAGAAACAGAAACAGACAGAGACAGACAGACAGACAGAGACAGAGAGAAACAAACAGACAGAGACAGAGACAGACAGGGAGAAACAGAAACAGACAGAGACAGACAGACAGAGACAGAGAGAAACAAACAGACAGACAGAGAGACAGAGACAGAGAGAAACAGACAGAGAGACAGAGACAGACAGAAGTGGAACGCAAAAGATATAGACTAATGTTCATATTACTGCCTGTAGTATTCAAGTTGACTGTCTGTGAAAGGTTTGTCATGGCTACTAATGACCTGTGACAATTTTGATAAACATCCTTTAATCAGGTTAACGACCGTGTCACCTGCTGAAACTGTCATCTTTGCCACATATACAGCTATTCAAAGACACAGAGCAAGCTCTAAAATAAAGGCTCAGACTGCTAAAACGATAAGGGGTATCAGTCAAATGACATAATTGTGACCACCACAATGCCTTTGTGAACGCATCAATATAAAATTTATGTGGATAAACTTAAAAATGTGGGCATATCAGCGATTTAAAAAAGTGGTTCGCATGAGTTTCGCTGGGAAATGTGGAGAATGTTTAACATGGCAGCAATGGAGGAAGATTTGGAACTGTTGTTATTTGGAAGCTCATCGAGCCAAATGTATAACTCAAATCGCATAAATGAGCACATTGGCTGAAACTAGACAAAAATACATACGTTTTGATGTATAAATTGTGTATGACAAGTAGTGTGGGTGTGAGAGCAATTTATAGAGAAGGGACAAAGATAATTTTTTAAGGCTCCACACTCTACTTGATGACATCACTCTGGCAGACGCAACACACACTCACTAGAAACGCAGAAAAATCCTGAAATGATCACTAAACTTAAACAGCTTTTTCACAAAAACTGTAAAAGATATCAAACTGAAAAGATATTTTCTAATACCTAAAGCTTTTGTGAACAGTTTAAAGTTTGAATCACGTCTGTAGGTGAAAGAATGTAGAGGAGATACATTTTGAAGCAGAAGAGGATTTGAAGGATTTGAAGCATGCTCTCATTGACTTCAATGTTAAAAAGTGTTAAAAAGCATAATATAAATAGTAGAAAGAAAGTTGAAGAAGTCCCATCATTAGCTGAAAGAGCTGAACATTTTAAAAGTTGAATGGTTTTAATAGCTGAAAGTATGCAGAAGTTACGGAGAGCCAGAAAACGTACGGAAGAGGGAATAAGAAGTTTATAAAGAACAGAATACAATAGTTGGAATGCTGTTGAACAGCTTTCCCACTAATAAATAATAGATGTTGATAACTAATCAAAAAAACATGTTGTTACATGTTGTACATGGCTACAAATGTACATTAGGCTATATGTGTATTTCTACAGTTTAACTTCTATTTATTTATTCTTTTCTGTATCTCTGTGCCCGTATGTTCATAACAGTGTTGGGCAGTAACACCACATTACTTAGTAGCATGTTACAGTAATGAGATCACTTTATTCAGTAAAAAGTGTGAGTGTGAATACAATTTGAAATTCAGCAATTACTTCCCAGTTACCGTATCCTGTTTTAGCACGATTTTGATGGCAGGCCGATCAGTTTGGTCTGTCTGTGTTCATATCACAGACTGTGCACTATGTGTAGCTTGGTGTAGGGGAGGTGGCTATAACCTCTTCTAAAATAGGAGTCATGTGCCTGCCAGTAACTCCAAAGTAGCCTTATTAAAATGTTGAGTTGGGTTGGCTCAGTGGGTAGAGCAGGCGCACATATACTGAGAGGCTTATGCCTCGAGGCAGAGGTCCAGGATTCGAGTCCGACCTGTGACGATTTCCTGCATGTCTTCCCCCTCTCTCTCCCCTTTCTCACCTAGCTGTCCTGTCGATTAAAGGCGGAAAAGCCCAAAAAATAATCTTAAAAAATGTTGAGTGTTATTAGCTGACTTGCTAATGCTAAAGCCACTAATAAGCTGACACTCAGGAATCAGTTTTGTTCAAAGTTGGAGAGTGTGTGACTGTGAACTCAGTAACTGTCAAAGACATACAGAAATCAGTGCATGCACAAATGTAAAAATAACCTACAGAAATTAAGTTATAGCCTACTATATTCATGAAGAGGTATTTTTTCATCCTCCATTACTGAACCTCAATTGCTTATGATGGGTCGCCAGGACCTGGCACAGTAGCTCCACCCCCATCGATTTTCAACATCGACTTCAAATGCACAAGGGGCTGTATTCAAGACATTAATATAGCAGTAAACAAATATCTGCCATGTAAATGTGGCGGCGTGGAAGCTCTCAATGTGATTCTTAGGTTGCTCGACAACGCCACCTTGGGAATTGCACCCAAAGAATTATTTTACACTGATCAAAAACACAGGTTCATTCCACTCGACAGGCAAGACACGTGGTTCCCAATTTACAAAAATACTTTATTTAATAAAATATGTATATGTTATCATAAAAAAATAGCATTCATCCCAAATAAGAAAATAGAGGCTAATCAGGGGCTGAGGTCTACTGGTGGGAAGAGCAGGTGAAGGGGAAGGAGAATTAATAAAACTAAATTAAAGAAAAACAAAAGGTTCACCCAAACACATGTGGCAGTCACACACAGTGATATCACCAAATCCAAGGGAGCACGGCACACAAGAAGGAAGGACACCACCCCCCACATCACCAGCACCATCACCAGCCTGCAGCCACTGAGAAGGACAAACAAAAAGAGGTTACAACAGAAATAATTAACCCCAAAATGTACAACAAAACATACAACATAAAACAGGAAATAGTTCACAAACCAGCTTAAAACAATTTACTTAATCAAAGCAATAATAAAGTAAAGTAAAAAGAGTAAAAAAAAAAGAAAAGTAAAAAGTAAAACAAAAAAAAATAATACAAACTAAAGGATTAACTCCAGTCATTCGGCTAAAATTGAAGAAATAAACAGGTTAAAAGTCTGATGTCGGCAATCCGCCATGCAAGCCAACTATAGCCCAAAAGCCAGCAACAACAGCGCCACCAGGCAGTAGAGACACAATGTGTAGTTCGCGGCAGAAACCAAGCTGTATATTTAACAGCAGAGAGTAGGCTGGGTAGTTAGCAGCATCGACACAACCACAGACAAAGCTGTGTAGGCAGAGCAGCAGACAAGCTGTACATTTAGCAGCAGACAAAGCAGCAGCGGCCCCAATCAGCTGGTGGTGGAGTCACGTGAATCACCAGTGATAGAGTTCGGCCAGCTGATGAGCGTTCCCTGTCAACAAACATAAAATTAGCATAGCTAAACTACATTAATCAAGGCTTTTGGAGGACTAGATTTAAGGTAGCATACCTGTTTTCAAAGTCAAACCTGCACAGGGAGAGTGAGGGAGAGAAAGACCCACACGGCAGCGGACATCTACCTGTGACTACACTAGCATAAGCTACAGGATAGCATCCGATGTAACACAGAGAGAGAGAGAGAGAGAACCCGGGAATAAACGGAGCACGGGGGACGGAGCACTCAGTCGCTACTCTGCAGTGAAAACACGCAGGCTTTAAGCATAAGGACACAATGATAAATAAACCGAAACAAAGCAGTAGCCGCAGCAATGGCGCGGAGCATTACCTGCACAGGCAAACACCTGACCCGGAAATGATGCATCAGTGGGAGCGCAAGAAGAAGTAGGCCTACTTATGTACTGCTGCCCTAGTGGTCAACAGGTGCAATTAACTGCAGCAATACAACCCTATTTCTAGGCTGCTACATAAAGATATAGTGGAGTAATGGCGTTCTGAGCCGACAATGAAGTCACACTTCCTCTGTGTGTTGTAATCTGAGCTTCTCAGTTCTTTGTTTTAAAAGCCGGTCTGGCCGCACGTGCATGTTAGCGTGTGAGTCTCTCCTATTCGGTCGGTATTTGACAACTTCATGAGAACTGCTTGTTAAAAACTGCTGGCCCTTTCCTTTGTGTTCATGTCTCGCTGGCTGGCTGGTCGCCGGGGACTCACTGCCACTATGCACTGCATGTCTGGGCTTCTCCTGGAGATTAGTGCTCATACAAACGTTACCCACTGATAATGCCGGAGTCCTGGACAAGATGGTCAACGTTACCGCTGATGAGCCACGGAAGCCCGGTCGTCCCAATGAGTGTGGCCAAACAAGCTAACTATTGATCTGTTTGCACTGTAGCCTCATTTCTTCCAACCAAGTATGAGCTCTGTATGAGCACTGATCTCCCTAAGAAGCCCGACCCGGGGTGTGTGCAGCGCAGAGCAGCAGCGATTTGCTAGGTAGTATGAGCCAGCTCCATGTTTGCTTGTCACGTCAGAGGTGAAAGCTGTGTGCAGCCATTCCTGGCCCAGAGTCTAGATGTTAGTCACTCTCTGGTGAGAGCCATGTGGAGGCCATCCCTGCCCAGACTGAATCTTTTTCAGTATTTTGAGTACAGCACCCTGAAATGCTGTGAATGAAAGGTTTTATTCAAACTTTTGGGTAACATTTTACTTGAAGGTATCTACATAAGAGTGATATGACACTGTCATTCCTTTCAGACCAGTTATACTGAGTAACCTGATGCGTGTGGATAACCGAAGCAGTTGTACAGGTACATATACATACAATTTGTCAAGGCAAGGTTATGAACCAGCTGGGAAAATACTTTGAAGCTAGAACACAAGGTCATACTGTATATCCGGAATAAGCTCTCAGCATTTTTACAGCTGTGGGTCCATCAGCAAGTTCGATAGTCACATGTTGGTTTAATGAAGAAGGCCAGTGAGGTTTTAGATGATCTTCTCTGTTCGTCCAATGCATGCATGACCCAATGACGGAGCCAGATGTCCCATGTATGGCAGCTATATGGACCTTTTTTCAAGCCAAATTGGAAAAAAACATGATAATTGCCAAGAAAAAAAAAATCCTATTTGGTATCTCATTGTTCTCCAACTGTCTTCCTCATTATAAAACCAGCACATGACTAATTTTCACTTGTACCATCAAAAGAAAATGGCAAAAAATTGCCTGATGTTAATATTTTAAGTGAGGCTACATAACAAGTAGGGTAGGAATTTGGCTCAAGCTTTGTTTTACTATGCTGGAGTCGAGTTCACAGAATTAGCGTTGATATTTCCTCAGTAGTAGAACGTTTGCACAATTGATTTGCCAGTCCAATCAGAGGGGAGATTAGTTATTTTAAAACCCTCAAAGAGAACACCTTCAGGTCTGGAGCCCCACAGAGGCAAACAGCAGTGACTACTTGCTTTAGTAAAGGTTAAAGGTTGTGACCTCATGCAACATTAACTGAGCTGTAACAAAGCCCGTCTACGGAAAGCCGTTCCACTCCCTATTAAGCCCCATTGTACCTACTTTGGTTGCAGTTCCACCAGAGTTCCACTGGGGGTGATCACGGTCCAGTGCTAAATGAATGGGACCCTATGGAGCTAGACGGCTAAATTTGTCTCTTTCGCCTGATTGTCGTTGAGAAATCTCAGATTTGATTGTAGTTTTTGCAAGTTGATGCATGGATAACATGGATTATAGGTCAAAAGTTGAATGAACGAGTACTTATGCCCTTTCGATTTGTTACAGGTTGAGTCGTTGTTGCCCATAACACGCTAGCATTCTGCTAATGAATGCTGATTGGTCAGTGAAGGACTGATTACGATCGGAGATCCCGCTTGACGGCATCCGAAGCAGAACCAGAATGTCAGAGTGAATATTTCGGCGTGGTCTTTAAAACATTAGCAAACCTCTTTCTAGCACGTGTATTGACAGGGAGAGTCTAATCTGTCAGCTGTGTTGTCGATGCCTCGAGAGAACAAAGGAAGCGACTCAGAGCTTGCCGTAAAGCAGAATCTCTGGCCGTATGTGTATGACGTCATTGACATTTTAAAAGGCTTTTTAGAACAAAAAAGCCACTTTAAAAAAAACTAACACCCAGCAGTGTGTATTTTCTTAGCCTCCCCTTTCAAATGCAACATTCAAATTACTAGACAAAAAAATTATATCCTGAGAAAAGTGGATTTTGAGGGGTATAGCTCCATAGAGTCCCATTCATTCTGCACTGGCCTGTGAGCGCCCCCTATATGGAACTCTGGTGGAACTGCAACCAGTTCAGAAGCCGGAAGTAACGAGAGAGTGAAACTTCTTCCCATATTAGAAATTCTTTGGCTGTAAGACTTCTGTTGGACAAAAGGCCGAACTTTTCATTTCCACTGGTCACTGCTGATTTTACCAAGACTAGAATGCGCTGTTTAAAACAAGTGTTATGTAATGAACTGCAGTCCTCGTTACATAAATAGTTGTCAGCACTTCAAATCAGTCTTGCCTTTACTAAGTTTCTCACAGCTCAGTACAAATGGCCTGCACATTTTAGTCTTTGTCATTCACATGTTTCCCGTCCAACCTGCTTCCTTTGAAGTGGCTGAGATCACTGTTTTGTATTAGGCTATTTTTACAATCATCTTATTTTAGTTCGCAGTGAGCCTGCAGACAGAATAGCACATTTGAGAAACACTTAACATAAACACAACACAGAAAGATGATTGGAAACATTTGGACATCATCAATATGTTGTTTTTGTTCTTTCTTTTTTAAATGTTGGTATGTTTGAGTGAAGAAAAGAAACTTAACTGAGTCAATGCATCTTTTGCACAGATGCTCACAGCCGGGGGCTTTGGTGAGGTCATTTTTTTTCCAGGGATCAAAGGTTACTTCTGTCTTGCATCATATAACATGCCACCAACATGATGTTATAGGGTGGTATACAAACATAGTTCTGCTGAAGCAGGGGTTTTCATAGTTTGACAATTTAGCCCCCATCCCAGATAAAATTGAGACAGCTGCACCCCCAAACATTGTACTTTCTATTTGCAGGAAGTAAAGTGTTGCCATGGAGTCAGTCACTTAGCCCTGGGCTATATCTTGAGTCCATTTTATTTTAGCCCATATATTCTTTTACAATTTGGCAAACTGTCAGTTCATGTTTGCAATGCAATCCATGAATGTACAGGCACCTATCACTGGATTACTTTGATACTGAAAAAAACTTCAATACATGATGATTCTCAGGCAACATAAAGGAGCAGTTTGTAGGATTTAGTGGCATCTAGTGATGAGGTTGCAGATTGCAACCAACTAAACCCTCCTCCCCTCACACAAATTTGCATTTCCCAGGATGGCAAATACCTGTCCCGCCCACCTCTACCTTACTCTGCCTCTGAATGAGTACTAGTCAATCAGAGACAGGTTCATGCCTTCGCCATCCTAGGAAATGCACATTTGTTTCCCTCACACCTCCCTTTCCAAGCGTCTATACTATAGAGACTCTACGGTGGCCATCAGGTAACGTGAACACGTGAAAGGCCCTCTCTAGAGCCAGTGTTTGGTTTGTCCGTTCTGGTCTACTGTAGAAAAACATGGCGGGCTCCGTGGAAGAGGACCCTTTGTAGATATGAAGGGCTCATTCTAAGCAAACACAATCTCAATGATTCTTAGTTTCCGGGGAATATTATATTCAATTTTTGCCAATAGATTCCCCTAATTCTGCTCCTTTAAGAAGGAGGTATTTTGTGAAATGATTTCTAGGCAGATTGATTGTATCATGTGTGTATAGTGATGCGCAAATGAAGCTTCATGAAGCTTTGTGAACCATTTTCTGTATTTTCTGAGCCCACTAGATGGTGCTCTCTGTTCAACAAAGGGTTGAAAGCACAATGAAATGCCATTCCTTGAGCCTCGTTCTTTAAACCAAGAGCGCCATCCAGTGGTCTCAGGAAATTAAGAAAATGGTTCACAAAGCATCATTTGGCCAGCAGTATGTCGGTGTGTTCAGATTTGACTAAGTTATGAGTCCAAGAATTACGCATTTTGACATAGATTGTGCCAATCGGGCTAACCATTATTGCCTCCATGAGCTGTTACAGCAGCTGCTGACCTTGTTGATAAGCAAGCCATATCTGCAGCCAAACTATAAACCTCTTTGTCTTTTAATATGTATAGTTTATTATTGCTATGCTCTTATGGGTTTGTTCATTTAGTGCTTAATAAATCATGCTCATGAATCTTTAGTGACACAGTTTCATGGTATATTGAATGCGGCACTACAGTATTGATATTACGGAAGAGTTAAATCAGGATTGTGAGAAACAGACTTTATTCTCAGAATTCTGACTTTAAACTCAGAACTAAAATACATTTTTCACATGTGGCCTTAATCGTCTTTCGTAGAATATGTACACATTATATAAGATATCCATAATCCATTATGATGGAACTTCATAGATAATGCAGATTTTTGTGTGCAGTTTGTGTGGAAATGTTCTTGTATAGTTTGATGACAAGTTGGATGTCTATATCAGGTGCAGACGATGTGTTTAGCAGTCTGATGATAGCTGGGAACAGGGAATGCCTTGGATGAAGGAAGATCTCACATAAGAGAAGAGATGAACAAGTAGGGGGCAGTCTTCACTTAGCTTACAGCTGGTGTGATCTCAGAGACAGTGCACGGTCGTCTGACATGACACACGCTGCCCGCTTCGGATGATCCGATACTAAATTGCATCATAGACAAGTTTATAAAACCTTCATCAAAAGTAGCAATATTTGAATAAGAGGAGAAAAAGCAGATTTCCTTTTTTTCACATTTTCCTTTTGCTCCAACTTGGAGGGGGTGTTGTTTAAATTCTTATTAACAGCAGTAAAAGCTCCCTCACATCCACAGAGAAAATCTTTCCATGTGGGATGATGAGTCATGAGCATGAGACCAAGACAAGAGTCCAAGAGGATGTGGGAGACTGAACAGAGGACGGTGATGAGAAAAAGAGGGAGAAGAGAAGAGAAGAGAAGGAGGAGGAGGAGGAGGAGGAGGAAAAGAGTGATGGTGCGAGTGGCGGGTAGGCGCCAAAGTGAGAGAAGTGGTGGGAGGAAGAGGGAGGAGAAGGAGAATGAGGGAAACATTTCAAAGGCATTGCTGCATGAGTGCCAAGTGGACAAATATCTGCTCCAAAGAGACAAACATAGAGACTGGAAATTAAATAAATAGCTGGAGTAGTGGATTTTCCAGCATTATGTTGTTGAGGTTATGGGATTTAGACAGATTACGGCATGGCTACATTCAAATAATCTATGTTTTCAAATGATGTAAACAAAGTGGAAATGTATGAATCTGTGGCAGCATTTTAACATGTCATAACGTCTTTGTTATTACAAGCCACATCCAGATTCTGCAGCTTTGTGGATTCATAAATCACTTATGTCAACCCTGGTCTAGCATGACAAATAGCATGTTTTCTATAGAAGAGAAAATAAAAACTCTTGAGGACTCTCTAAATCAATGCAGTACCACCAAGTCCTGCATCCTTGAAGAAGCTCATGAGAGCCAGCAGAACGTGAAAATTCATTCTCACAAATGGAGAATTAGATGCAGTTTTGTCCGATGCAGCTGTTTTCCAAGCCATGTGACCTCAGTGAGAGTTCCCAGATAATGGCCACAGGCTCTCACATCTCTCTTCCAGGAGATTTCCTAATCCACTATTAAAAATCAAGATATCCTGCAGGACTTGACTTGGCTTAAATGGTCCTGCTGCCAGCTAAAAGTGAATGGGTCTTTTATGAGACCACCATGTATCTTTCATTCATTTCCTGCTCCTGGGGTCGTCACCTTAAGACTCTGTGGAATTGCAGAGGAAATTAAATGAGGAAAATTAATACAGATCAGTAGCAGAGTACAGCGAGGACACACAAAAGCATGTTTTCATTTTATTCAGCCCGTATTTGAAAGTTAAATATAAATTTCCTCTTGACGCCAAAAACATTTTTTTCAAATAAAGGCTGCTTTAGTGTTACATAATACTTGGCTGAGAGAATGACACAAGGGGACAGAGCAGAGATGGCTCTTGCAGCTTCTAAGCCTCAGCCAGCTAGAATATGCACATTGCTCTTCTTCAGCAATTGTCTTTCAGACAGACATTTTTCTGACCAGGTTTGCTTTCAGAAACGATAGGGCATTTTATCTCTCATACATATCATTTGATCTTATACACGACTGTAATACTATATAATTGTCTTATTGTCAACAAATCCCGTGAAAATACTAAATCCAACTATGAACGTATCCCACTAACAAGAATTGTCTGTGTATAGCAAACCAGATACATCGTATTCCTCTGAGCTCTGTCCATAGAGCTCCACTGTTGTACAAACACTATTAAAACCCCATACATGAGTCACACTGTTGCACACTGAGTGACATGTTTCTTCACTATCATGAACACACACACTGTAGTTTTATTTCCCACATACACCGTCATGCTGCCCCAAATACTCACTTCTACAAAATGTGTAAAAAATAAATAAGTAAGAAAAATTGCAGTGCCTAGCTCAGCCTTTCTAGCCATGCTAGTGGCTGCTATATGTAATGCTGTGGAGTAAGGTCTGGCTACAAATTACTCTGTCGCCCTTCTCTTTGTTGGAAAAACATAACTGTGGAGGTTGTGTTAGTTCTTAAAACCTGAGGTTGAATAGCTTTTTCTGCTTTACTTCACTATTCACCATGAGGTTTCTTTAACTCTAAAAATGAAAGATTTTTCATGAAGTTCAGTTTACTCGTCATGGTTACTTCAATCAAGAGAGACTTCATTCTGAATGAACACATTTTTTTTTTTTTTTTTGACGTGCATAAAAGGATGAGAAATGTGAATAGTCTTTGGCGCTAAGGGCCTTTTCACACCGACAGCCTTTAGTTTGTTTTAATTGAACTCGAGTGCATTTGAGCCCTTGTTTCGGTTCGTTTGTGTCGGTCGGAATGCAACAATCGCACTCAGGTGCGCACCAAATTGATCGGTCCGAGACCTCCAAAAAGAGGTGGTCTCAGTCCGCACCATCTAGCGAACTCTGGTGCGGTCCTGCTGGTGAGAAAGCAAACCTGAAACAAACAGGTCCAACGTTCTAGTCGTAATGAGTTATGGGAGTTAAGATTACTTCCTGAATAGTGAAGGATTTTATCTAAAATGTGACTGATTTGACTGGTCTGGCCCTAAAAAGGCCAGACTTAATCTGACTCCAATTCTTTGGTCACTATTTTGTGTTCGTTTACTGGTAGATCAGAGAAATAAAACTCAGGAATCAAAGAAATCAAGACCAGGATTTGTCCAGTTAAAGTTAATAACAAGTTTAGTGAATGATATTGCAGAATACAAGTACATGTACATGGATCTGATACACAAAGGCAGAGTCTCTATCACCTAACGGACCGAGAGAGTTTCTCCTAGCATCAGGTGCTGCTAAGTTAGGATACTGTCTATTTATCCATTTCTGTCCCATCCCTGGTGGTGCCCTCATCAGTTTGGATCCAGTCCAGATCTTCTGGCTCCAGCCGGCTCCTGACTAATTTGTAACACTGTATAAAAACATGACCTTGACTTCCAATTCTCAGCTCAGAAGAAGCAAGCCGCTATTGTTGGATTTTGAACACCTGTGTTTTAATCTCCAGCAAACTTTAAGGAGTTTTCATGAGAGCCAGGTCATTTCCCTACAGTGTCACAAATCCCGCGCTTGCATAGTGCTGACCATTGTTTGCCTCGTTCCCTCCCCTGATCAGAGAGGATCTTTCTCACACTCCCTTTATAATGTCTAATCACTGTAAAACTAGATGGCCTCTCATAACCCAGGGAAACAGAGGCACTGAGGTCAGCACCTTGAACTCTAAAACCTTTTCTTAACACTTTCACAAAATATATTTTAACAATAGTACATTTCCTGAGTGGCGTGCAAAATGAACCGTGGACAAACATGGACACAAGAGGAGGTGAAATACCTCATAGACATATGGTCAGATGAATATATTGCAATGCAACTTTCAACAATCCACAAAAACACAGACATTTATGCAATATTTAGCAAGCGGCTCAGGGAGAAAGGTTATCAGAGGTCAAAACCTTTACAACGAAATAGCTCGAAATAGCCGGAAAAAACACCTGAGGGAGCTGTCTGCTCAATTTCATGGGCATTTTGGTCCGGCTAGAAACAATGCGTGTGTGAAACCGAACCGGACGAAAGTTTGTTTGCAACATTGTAACAATTTATTGCCTGGTGCGGACCAAATAACCGAACTATAGGTCTGAAAACGACCTTAGAATATAGTAGGAACCCCCCCCCCTATGGAGTCCTCGAATACACTTCTGCATCACTGCAGCTGCAGCATGGTAAGGAAGTTAAACCACTGGAGGTCAGCAATGACGAGATTTGTAGAGGGTGTTAAAGGTACTCCAGGCTTTAGCATTGCAATCCTATAACCAGTGTTGGGAAGGATACTTTCAAAAACGTATTCCGTTACAGAATACAGAATACATGCCCAAAAATGTAATTTGTAACGTATTCTGTTACGTTACTCAATCTGAGTAACATATTCTGAATACTTGGATTACTTCCACATTGAATTGCATTTCATAAGTGTTTATAAGTGCATTTCATAAGTGGCCATCAAATCCTGCTTAATAAATAGGCCTATTCTGTTGTGTTCTTCTGTTCCAACTGGCTGAATGTGTACCTGAACAAGCAGATAGATTTTTGTAATTGTAGTCCCGAACTGCATACTACAAAAATCTAACCACAGTCTAAGATACCACAAGCTAATTTTATCCAACGTTAGCTAGCATGTCAAACGGGGCTAGTCAGTCTTTCAACGGCTCTGGGGCTATAGTAAATCAGCACGTAGGAGAATGTAAAGTCGCATGTCAACTAAGCAGGTAGCTACCTGATACTACTATAAAATAGCAAGGTGACCAGTAAAACTACAGCAGACGACTACCCTTGGCTAATTACTTTAAGATGCTTCTTCAGGTTGGAGGTGGAGTAATTTGGACGCTGAAAGGAGGTTGGTTGCTGGCAAGCAGAGGTTGAACTGCACAGTTATATTTCGTTCTCCCTTCTCTTTCTTTAATGTGAAATGCTGTTTGAATTTCCAAGATAGAAACACATTCCCTGGCTCTGTTGTGCCGGTTCCGGCTCCATCTCTACCTCTAGCTCCTGCTGCTCCTCTTCCGACTCTATTGTGACTGATCACGCAAAAAAAGCTAATTTTTTCATTTTCATATTGGGGCTTCTGGGAAATGCATGGAGTTGCCCTAATTTATTTAGAGAGTGAATAAACTTGTGAAACAGAGAAGTATCGTCATGTAATCCATTGATTTCAACAATGTAACTGTATTCTAAATACCAACTATTTAATTTGTAACTGTAACGGAATACAGTTACTCATAATTTGTAATCTGAATACATAACGCCGGTACATGTATTCCGTTACTGACCCAACACTGCCTATAACATTGTTAGACTCACTGTGGACACTTTGTAAATAAGGATAAAAATTGATGCAGCAGGACTGACACATTTATCAAATTTTTGCAGATCTTACCCTGGAGACATAAAGGCTTTCTACAACTTTTTTTCACATATGCAGTAATACTCTCCAACAGCTGTAAACAAAGTTACCTGTGGAAATGCTGTGGTGTTGCCCTTTAAGTTACCCTTTAAATATCTGCCACCTTTTTTGTCTACTCAAAGAGTAGTCAGGCAAAGAAAAACCTTGCTGGCGATAAAAACAGGATCCACTAAGCATGAACTAAATAAACACTAAGCACATAAAAGGTAGGTCAGCGTACTTTTTTCATTTGCTTTAGGAAATAAAAAATAAAAAAGACAAATCCAGACTGATGCTATTAGGAAACAAGTCAACAAAAGCACACAACTTCAACTGACAGAGGGAACTGCTCAAAACAAAGCTGTTTATTCTGTTCTTTATGTGCCATCATCCCTCTTAGTTAGCATGATTGTTTCCATTTGTGAATAATAAAACAGAGGGTTAGTAAGGCAACTTATCACTGCAGTCTACTTTGTAAAGTCAATGTAACACAAGCATAATAGCTGCAATGTCACTTTATATGAAATCATGGTGTAGATGGCCTCTTAGCTCTACTACTAAACGTAGACTGCAATGACATGACTTATCAGCATTCCTTCCTGTTTCCTGTATCTTAAAAAAAAAAAAGAGATCTCGGATTAATCTTTTAATGTACTTCTCTGAGAACACTTTTCACACCGTTAACTCAGGATGGAAAGAATGTTTTCCTGTCAGACTAAAACTAAGGTGTGGGTTGAATTTACGTTTTATTGCTGTCGGATTAAACTGCCACAGCATGAAGTGGGAAAAGGAAAAACAGAGACATGAAGGTGTCTCTGGATAGTTTTTTTTTTTCAAATAGTTTTTTAATTACTGACTGAGTAGATTATTATTCATAAAATACTCTAAATATCTCTAATCTCTAAGTGTGTTGAGCAGGTACTGTTGTAAAGATCATATTTGTTTTGTTATTTTGGCACTTCCGTTCTTCACTTCCTTTCCTCTTCTTTTATGCTTCCACCATGTCACCCCCTAATTACCTGATTAAGTTCACCTGGTCACTGCACTTCCTCTCAGTTACTCTCTCACCTTCACATGAGGCAGCAGGCTGGTAAGAGGAGTTATGCTTGCTCTTTAATTGTCAATGTTAGTTTTACCTGACAAATTTATTTGAATCCTTATTTCTTGACGATGGACTTGCGAGAATAAATGACGTTTTGTTAAGTTCTAATTTGTATTTGTGTTCTTTCAGATTCACCAGCCCATGTGGTTTCGTTGTACTGCTTATCATTTGCACCAACGACCGATGGAAAAAAGAGGTAGGTGACAGTACAAATTTTGAATTTAAACAATTTCTTCACAATGTCTGAGTTGAAAATGCATGTTGTTACGGAAGGGCCCCAGGGCCGGCGATTGCTATAGGCGAACTAGGTCGACAAATTGGTGGGGGGTGCCCTTAAGCATATATCTTTCTCTTAACATTGATTACCGAAATAAAAAATAATAAAACCCTCATTAAAACAAATGAACATGGCGCCCCCCCATATGTTAAAATGAAAATATTAAGTGTATGGGGGGGCGATGACGATGCCGACGTTATGGTTGAGTTGCGTTGCAAGGCAATGGGCGCACTCGATCAAGCTAACGTTTTTTAGAATATCAATTCTCAAAATGAAAAGGTCCAATCTGGTGCACGGGGATGAAAACGAAGAAAGGAGGAGGAGGAGGAGAAGAAGAAGAAAGCCCAGTATAGAGGTATGTATTTTCATCTCAGACATTAGTTCTAAAGTTTAATCAAAATTGTGTTTTGTGTGACTGTTAATGGTTGACGTTTCATTGCTGGTAGAAGCTAGCTAGTAAGCTTGCTTGGTAAATGGAGCTAGCTAGCCTGATCAAAACTTATTTAAGAATGTTTGACAGATGACCAATATTTGGAAGCATGTTCTCACATGTCGCCATTTCTCCAAGCAGTATCACTAGTGATAAACATACAGAATAAGTTGAACAGACTGACAGAAGTTGACACATAGCTTTAAGTTCATTTAACTATGTCACACATAGGATTCTTTGGATAAACACTTTGGTTGTGGGCTATCGTTTACATAGCTGTCTTTCACAAGCAACAAAATCGTTTTAAAAAAAGGAAAATAAAAACCTAGTGTTAGCCAAACTGCTTTAAGGAGTAGCTAGTGTTTTCTTATCTCTTCTCATTTAACATGTGTCTAGCCTTCCAGCTAGGTAAACGTTCAAAGTAATCAGAGAAAACATAGTGATGGTGCTACGAGGTGGAAAGCTGTGGCATGCTTGGGAGATGTCAGGGTATTGAAAGATTTTGCTGACAAATTCTATTCTATCTTAATGTAGAATCTGCTGCGTATGCATTCCACATAATACATTGCCTGGATTGTATTTACGGTCATGTAAATAGTAGATACATATGAATACACGTGGTAAATGTAATGGTGTTGGTGATGAGTGGTATTATGTTAAGCTAATATTATTTTATATTTTAAAATGTCCAAATGCACTCCAGAAATGTTTGCAGAGACCCTCACCTCCTGAAGAAAGCCTAGCTGATCCCCCCCCCCAGGTTCAGGAAATTTTAATTGCATTTTGTGTCTGTTAAGAGGCACAAATGCACTCTTTAGAACATGCCCCCACAACTGGCATTTTAGCTAACTGGGAGCTTTTTTTCTTATCGACAGTACTCAGACATCTAGCGATCAAGATTCAGGTAAAAATCGGCCAGATTTCTCCTTTTTAAGGTCCTGTGTCTATGCACCCATCCATCAACCCCACCTACGCCAATTTTTGCGGCCTTATACTAGGTACTCCGGTCATAATTACGATGGACTATAGGGGACGCTTCCTTACAGCAAACAACAATGTGGGGCTTACATTAATAAATACATGGAATACATTCAAATTAAAGTGCATAACGTTTCGTAGCTATATGTACGAATTGTTCATGGTTCAGCCTGCTGTTATTGATTAAAAAAAAAAAAAACCCTGATTTGAACAATTTTTCTAATTTAATTCTCCATAACAATTCTTATAATTTAAATGATTATCCTGTTTATATATTTATTTAAAATATGACATATTGTGGGAGATGCATTGTTTGAGGATAATTTCCAGTAACATTTGTTTGTAAAATTTGATCTAGTGTTCAGAAACTATAACCAATGGCCCAAACTAACAAAAATGAGATCCAAGTTGTAATTAAAGCTGCAAGCAGCGATGGACGGGCCCTTGCGTCTCTGCGCGCGTTGGGGTTACTGGCGGACGCCGCTCCTTGCGACTCAGACACTGCAAATCGTCAACAATGAAAAGGGAACTCCCTGCCGAGTTCAACGATACCTGAAACAAGACTCTACGTCATACGGTTCATTAGCTGTGAAAAGGGGGCGTGGCTAAAGCATATGGGGCGGGTCAAACCATCACAAATTAAAAATGAAGACTGCTGAGTTCAATGATACCTCACATAAGACTCTATCATAAACGGGTCACCATTTATGAAAGGGGCGTGGCTTAAGCATAGGGGGCAGGCCAAACCATTACCAATGAAGAAGGAAGTCTTTGCTGAGTTCAATGATGCCTCATACAAAGGTCTACATCAAACGGATCATTAGTTATAAAAGGGGGAGTGGCTAAAGATTAGGGGGCGGGTCAAACCATTACCAATACAAAAGGAAGTCTGAGTTCATTAATACCTCACATAAGACTCTACCATAAACGGGTCACCAATTATGAAAGGGGGCGTGGCTAAGCACAGAGGGGCAGGCCAAACAATCACTAATGAAGAAGCAACTCTCTGCTGAGTTCAATGACACCTCACAATACTCTACCTTAAACGGTTCAAATGTATGAAAGGGGGCGTGGCCTGAGTAAGTGGGCATGGTTAAAGTATAGGGGGCAGCTCAGTATCACATGTAGACCACACAAGTTTCATGTAAATAGGATGATTGTCATATAAGGTGCATTTCCTGTTGCCAGCGGGGGGGCACTATGACCAATGTCAATTTTGCCCTGTAGGTGTCCTCAGGCGTGGACTCTTGTCAATCGTGACAAATTTCGGGCAGATACGACAACGTACACTCAATTTACAATTTATTTGTTCATTGCTAAACACTCAAAATGGCCGCCACGCCCACACCGTCTGAAAAGTTTTTCTTTTAATAACTTCATCTTTAAGGTGTTGAGAAGATACAGACCAAGTTTGAAGTCCATCGGATGAAATCTCTAGGAGGAGTTCGTTAAAGTATAGCACCTTGACTTTTAGGCCTATTTCCTGTTGCCACTAGGGGGCGCTATGACTTTAAGTAAATTTCGGCCTTTATTTGTCCTCAGGGTTGGACTGTTGTGAATCCTGAAAAGTTTCGAGCCAGTCGGACAATGTACACTCGAGTTACACCCACTTCCTGTTTTGGCGGCGAAACGCACAAAATGGCCGCCCCGCCACGGCCACACCCTATGACGAAAAGTTTTTCTTTTAACAACTTTTCATCTTTAATGTCTTAAGATGGCACAGACCAAATTTGAAGTTGATCGGATGAAATCTCTAGGAGGAGTTCGTTAAAGCACGACATGTGGAAATGGCCAAAATCGCAATAATTTCAAACTTTGAAATCAAAATGGAGGACTTCCTGTTGGGTTTAGGGTATGGCTCTAATGACATTTTTTGTACATCTTGACATGATACATATGTGTACCAAGTTTCGTGCGTCTACGTTAAACACACTGCAGGGGCTAAATTTTTTTAACTTTCTAGGGGGCGCTAGCGAGCCATTTTTGCGCGGTTATTCCCAAAACCCTTAAAATACGTAAATTTTCACCAGACTTGATGCGCCCGCCAAATTTGAGTTTTTTAATATGTTAAGCCCCTCAAAAAGCCAATTAATTTGGTGTAATAATAATTCCTTCAGTTTCAATAGGGCCTTCTCCGCTGTCGAATTTAAGACTTTAAATTTAAATTCCTACATCAGAATGCTCAGATATTACCAGAGTGACAGTCTCGGTTTCGTTTTTGGTGCAGCCTGAAACTAAAGGTGCTCTAAGCGATGTTTTTTAGGCTAACATTTTTTGTCACATACAGCAAACATCTCCTCACTATCCGCGAGCTGCCTGTCCCCTGAACACACTGTAAAAAAAAAACTGTACCAACCTGCACCACCAAACATAAGTGTTCCAGCCAATAACTGAAAAGAAGGAGGTGGGGGTTGGGGGGGTTAGTGTGCAGAAGCACAGAAGGGAGGGGGAAGGGACGGGATGAGGAGGGAGGGGCGAGCTAGTCTCATTTTGTTTGAAAATACTTTGAACGTCAACAAGAAGTGCCGTCACCCAACATCGCTTAGAGCACCTTTTACTACATTTTTAGAGGAAGTAGTCAATTCTAAAGATATTTCCTACTGGACAGAATGAGCTACCATACTTTTAACTACATTTATAGATGAACTAGTAAATTCTTATAGATATTTGCTACCTGCCAGAATGAGCTACCATACTTTGTATTAAATTGGTAACACTTTATAATAATGGTACCTGATTGGTATCTGAATCATCCTGATTCCGGATTTATTAATGATGTTCATGTAGTTAAAGGAACACGCCAACTTATTGGGAATTTAGCTTATTCACCGTAACCCCCAGAGTTAGACAAGTCCATACATACCCTTCTCATCTCCGTGCGTGTTGTAACGCTGTCTGACAGTTCCAGCGGCATCATGCCAGCACAGAACATGCAGGTGAATGGTTCCAGTAATCCTACTGCTCCGACATGTTCCTATTTACATGTTGTGATTTGTATAGTCACAGCGTGTACAAAAAACAACGTAACATGGGACATAGCCATCTTCTAACCGTAAACAAACCGGGAACTATATTCTCAAGCAGGTTTGCTGCAAAGCAAATCACTCTGCCCAAGTACTATATTCTTCCGCCTGAGAATATAGTTCCCAGTATGTATACGGTTAGAAGATGGCTGTGTCTCATGTTACGTTGTTTTTTGTTCACACTGTGACTATACAAATCACAACATGTAAATAGGAACATGTTGGCGTTATTTTGTCACTTATTGGGAGCAGTAGGATTACTGGAACCATTCACCTGCATGTTCTGTGCTGGCCTGATGCCGCTGGAACCGTCAGACAGCATTACAACACGCACAGAGATGAGAAGGGTATGTATGGACTTGTCTAACTCTGGGGGTTACGGTGAATAAGACAAAGTCCCAATAAGTCGCCGTGTTCCTTAAAGTGACAAATGTCATGACTACAAAAATGGAATTGTTTTGTAATCGTGATTAACTAAACATTACTTCCTCATGTTTGTGACCCATCAAGGCACTTCTGGGGTAACACTTTATAATAATGGTACATGAAACATGAACTATATGAAATATCATGAATTCATGCATGACTTCATTCACGTAGTACTTCATGAACTATCAGTAATGTACAAGGATTAATAGTATATCATGCATGACTTAATGCAGGAACAATACAATAATTAATGCATCAAGTTAGGTATTTGAATCATCATGATTTATTATTGATTTTTTTTTTTTGTCTCCTTCATGGGTAAAACTGTTAAAGTGACAGGCAATATAAACCAAATTGTAGTGTTGTAATCATGATTAACTATACATTGCTTCTTTATTACTTCATCATGTTTGTGGCCCTTTAAATAAAGTGCTGACCTGGTCCATCTTTAACATTGATAAATAAGATAATGATTAGTGGTGGCATATGCAGCAATCATCTTTGTGACCCCCTCAAATAAAAAAAAACTGCAAAGACATTTCTGGTGGTCAGACACTTAGAAGTTTGGAAAAAGTAAAATAATAGGATATAATAAATATCCTACTTGGGTGAGCATTGTTCTCAGACAATCCTGTTAGGCCCTCTGCCCCAGTGTAGTGTGCTGCCTGGTCTCTCTCTCATCTCCCCTCCCCCCCCCCTGTGTGTTTTTGATTACAGAAGTGGAGTCAGGTGTGCAGGAGTCAGGGCCAGCTGCTACTCATCAGCCTCATCCTGCTCCGCTATATATATACCCGGTTCATTCCTACACTTGCCGCCAGCTCGTAAACTATACTCTACCAGTCAGGTATGCTTCCAGCCTTTGAAAATCCTGTTACCTGATCTGTATCTTTCTAATCCTGGTTTCCCTATACCTTAGTTGCCTGTCCTGACCCCCACCTCCACTCCACTCCTGCACACACTGCCCTGGATTTCTGGAACTCCATCTCTGGACACCCCTTGGATCCTATTGGATACCTTTCCCCCTGAATCTCAGTATGTGCTGGATTTCCCAAGACCCCTCTGTCTGTTCCCTCAGACCTGGAACCCTCCCTGAGCTCTGCCCCTAGTACATTTGAATATTCAGTTTAATAAATCTTGGGTTTGTTCACGTCCTGGTCTCTGTCAGTTCTGCATTTTGAGTCCTAGTCAGCTAACCATAACAAATCCACACCTTTCATTCTTAATACATTTAATTTTATGCCACCATTAATCATATCTTATTTATCAATGTTAAAGATGGACAAGGTCAGCATTTTATTTAAAGGGCCACAAACGTGACGAAGTAATGAAGATGTTATGTTTAGTTAACCCTGATTACAACACTACAATACTTCAGAATATACGTACACTGCTGGGACTGGTCAGTTTTCTGAAGACATGAACATCATTAATAAATCAGAAATCATGATTCAAATACCTTAATTGATGCATTAATGAACATAGTATTCCTGCATTAAGTCATGCATGAGATATTATTAATCCTTGTACATTACTGATAGTTCATGAAGTACTACATTAATTCAAGATAGGGTTCAGGAGGCAGGGCAGGAGTGGAATCTGATAGGGATACTAGGATCAGAATGAGAGGGGTTAAGAATCCAGGAAGGCACTAATTTAAACTTTAAAAGACACAGGGTTGGTGACTAGAATTTTAGATGATTGTAAAATGACATGTCACACACCTGTACAGAAGGTGGCGGTATGCACTTAAATTTTTTGCAATCTGCCATTAAATAAGAAGAAGATCATGGCTGTTGAGACACATGGTGCCACACTGGAAGATCGTGCTGGATGTCAGGGGCTGTCCCAGGTTATAAACCAAATATAAAAAGGTGGGGACAGTTTCATTGTATAGGTAGCCACCTAATGAAAACAAGCATACACAGCAACACAGTGCAGGAAGAAGATAACGTATGCTTTAAAATGGAACAGGTTCTGCAAACAAAGTTAGCAGATAGTTAGCAATGGAGTCTACACAAGGATATTCAGAACTTGGATTCATTTAAATGAAAAACCCTTTCAATTCTTTTGATCGGTGGACTCTTACAGACTCCAAATATATGTAAGCCAGGATTGGACCCAAATTCAGCATTTGGGAAAAACTCACAGGTAAGGAATCATGATTTTTCATCTGTGTTGTTCATTAGCATGAGCACTAAAATTATGAATCATACTTTGGTGCTTATGTTTTAGTAAAATGAACTGAACATCTGAATTGTATCTGAATCTAAAATTTAAAGCTGTGTAGCATGTCCATATTGACACAAGTTTAAAACTTTTGTGGTTAAGTTATTAATGTGAAGCACATCCAAACTTATGTAACTGGCTGCTGGCGACCCGGTGGATATGAACAGGAAGACCAGTGTTGTGAAAAAGATTTTAGACAAGTCAATTAGAGCGCGTGAAAACTGAAGGATCAACAGCGTTGCATGGTGTTGTGCCTCACTAATATGCCAGGAGGGTAAATTGTTTGTAAGGGTAAGTTATTAAGAAAATAACGTTAATACTTTGTTTGGGAAAGAGGTCATCATACAGAATTAGCAGTCCATCTGTAAATTTACCAACATGCACATTTAATGTAATTCTGCATAATAAATGTTTTTACCATACACTGTGACATAAATATATATTTAACAGACCGCTGTTTCAATTTAATAATATAATTTTGGTCACTTGGCTGTGCGCCTGCTGTCATGATGTGTAGGCAGGCACATGCAATGTTGTTGTTGGTTTTGTGTGGTAGGAAGGGTTAGCTGTCATGCGTTTTTCACTATAGACATGTCACTATAGCCCGCTAGAGTACACACACAGCTTGTGTGATGATGCCATCATTTGTAAGGAGGATTTGTATTTTGCTTAAGAAATCAGCTGTTTTTTTGTTTTGGTGATAACTGTCTGCTCATTGAATTCCTTAGGCTGGACTATAGCGTCTTGATTTTTTGTTTTAAAGCTGGAATTGTATTGTATAATTTTTGCAGTACTAGAAGATACTGTAGGTCACAATGAGCTAGGCACGTGGTTTGCTTTTTTCCTGAGGAGGGAAGGAGGATCAGAGGGCAAATGTTTAAGAGTCATGGTTCTCTAATAGGAACAGTCCAGGGGCATGGTTGGGTCCAACAGGGAAACAGAACACACTGTTGTCGGCCATGTTTCAAATTTCTTGCATTAGCTTGCAGTAACATTTTGTCATGTTATGTTGTATAATAAGCTTAATAATAATAATAATAATAATAATAATAATAATAAATTGTATTTAAAGGCGCCTTTCTCGGCACTCAAGGACACTGTACAGGGATACATAAGACATTTAAAAGCAGCAAAAAATATATAAATAAAAATAAAGAATGAAATAGAAACAACAGAAAGAGGCAGAGCAATTGACATCAAGTGGAATAGGCAGTTTTAAAACAGATGCGTTTTGAGTTGAAATGGGGGAATGAATCAATGTTTCTGAGTTGGGGTGGTAATGAATTCCAGAGATGGGGAGCAGAGCAGCTGAATGCTCTGCTCCCCGTGGTGGTGAGACGGGCGGAGGGGACAGACAGGTGTATGGAGGAAGAGGATCTGAGGGAGCGGAAGGGAGTGGGACGCTGGAGGAGATCAGACAAATATGGGGGAGCGAGGTTGTGGATGGCCTTGAATGTAAACAGGAGGACTTTGAATTGGATACGGAACTGGACCAGGAACCAGTGGAGCTGTTGGAGGACAGGAGTGATGTGGTGGATGGAGGGGGTTCGAGTTATGATGCGGGCAGCTGAATTCTGGACCAGTTGAAGTTTATGGAGGGATTTGTGAGGGAGGCCGAAGAGGAGAGAGTTACAGTAATCCAGACGGGAAGTGACGAGACTGTGGACAAGGATGGCGGCAGTGTGGGGGGTAAGGGAGGGGTGGAGGCAATTGATGTTTCGTAGGTGGAAGTAGGCAGACCGGGTAATGTTATTGATGTGGGGTTGAAAGGATAGTGTGCTTAAGATTACAAACAGCTTGGATTTTAAAATAATTTGTCTTATAGAAGTATAGGCTGACATAAATCATATCTGTTCACACGAGGGCAATAAGTTCCCGTGTAATTATTTGTTCTTTGGAGAAACATGCTAATACAGGCATTTCTTTTATAAGAAAGAATACTTGAGATCTCTTAAAATGGCCCATGAAAAAATAGTGAATAGTATGATGTTTTGCATTAGCAAATACGTTTCTGACCATTCTTCAGGACATACTTCAAGTCCAAGAATTTGGACCTTTTAACTGCACTTGATTTAATCACAAGATTAATTATACGCCTATAATAATAACAAGAAATTCAGTACATTTTTCTCTGGTTCACGAAATCATTTTAAATGCCAACTGACTGATACACACTTGTGTCATCTCCTTGTTTTTGTGAAAAACTATGAGAACCATGTTGACCCTGCTCTCACCACAGGTTTGAGAAACTTTAGAGACATTTATTTTAAGAAAAATGTTTTTAAGGATCCAGGAGTTAAGAAACTTTTGCTCCTTCTGTTCTCTCAGATCTCTTTGGCCTTTTATGTCAGACGTTTAACTTGGCAACATTCAGCAGCCTAGGGGGATTTTCAGACTGTGTGCTCAGCATTGAGCCTGACCACAAATGGGCAATAGCTGACCTGCATGTTGGGGATGCCACTGCCAAGCGAGCCAAAGTAGACAATGGGTGAGGGAAGAGATGAGTCTGCTGGTGGTTTCTGCTGTGACTCAGGAGCTTCCGAAAGTGGGAGTGCTTTTACAGCTCTGCTGCTCAATGTGAAAGCCATTAAAGGCCCCTGACTTTTATGGCTCTTGTGGAAAGATGCAGAGCCAGCGGTGTGAGTCATCAATGCTACAGCAGTAAAAAGTCCTCACTGCCCTCCCCCACCCTGTGTTCTTTTGGCCACATACAGCATAAAGCCTCCAGGGAAACAGCAGAGCTCCCACGCTCGCAGTGAAACCTTGCCAAGTTCATCAATTGGAAAGTAGTCGACCAAACCGCAGCTACATGATTTTTCAAGGCCCCATTCAATATTTTCCTTGGATTTTCTAACATCAAAATACAGTTTGAACCCCCAATTATTATTTCACTCATCTTCAAAAAAGGTCATGCGGATGGAACCAGTGCACTTTGGTTTTTAAAGTTTCTCCAAATTGTTCAGAAAAACCACACCATTTTCAATCATGTCTTTGAACAGTTTAAGTTTATGTCAAGCTCTGCCTTTTCTCCATCGATGTTTACACTTCAATGGCTCTATGTGAATCATCATCATCATCATCATCATCATCATCATCATCATCATCAGCGTGTGGAAATGCCCACCCAGCCACTGGTTTTAGTAAAAGGCACCATATGTAAAAAACTCCTTTCCTGTTCAGTCTACTGGAAGCGATGAAAGCCCCTCTTGTTTATTAGGCTCCTGATAATATTACACGGTCACAGAGAGGATAAGACGTTGCACATGAGGACATGAAGATGACATTGTTGCTGTTTGTGAATTAGACAGAAGTAAATGAAAAGGCTTTCAATAGCAGGGAAAACAAAAGGCTTTCAATTCTGGGTTCTACAGCCACAGATGCAAGATTCAAACGAAATCACATAATTCTTAGGGTTTTTTTTTTAAAACTTATTTTCTTTATTAATTAAAGACCCAAAATCAAATTATGCACTGGGAAACCTACTGTGGAAACTCTGAGTGGAGTATGACTTATTTTTACCTTTTATAGTGTGTGCGTGCTCTAGTAGCTGTAGTGATTATGACAGGAGCAGAAAGTAAGTATAAGAGTATACGAGTGCTTAATTCTGCATAACGAGACAGGTTGGGGTTTAGTCAAACTGTACTTTACCAAACTTTGTCACATTCTCACGTGCATATCCGGAAGTGAAGTAATCTAACAAATGTCCATGATTTTAACTCAAACCACTAAGGCTGGGACAATATGCCTTTGTCCTTTCAATTCTTTCACGAAACATGGGGGCTGATTCAATTTGTATTGCGATTCTAGAAGTATTGCCATTCGATAGTATTGCAATTTTCTTTCTTCTTTAACAAAAACAAAAGTTGAATAATACACTTCTAGAGACAATATATCATGAGACATTTCTAAATCTAATTGTGTTCTAAAAAGAATGCACATCAGTCAGTCAGTCTTTACAAGTTATTTAATTTGTAAAGATCTACATAACATGGATTTTCTGCATTTTCTACTTTCTGTCTGTTTTGCCCAAAACAGATATGATGTAGTCGCCAACGGGGGAACCGTCTAAACAGAAAATAGTTATGTGAATATTTGGGGGTAAAAGAAATTCAGTTCTGGGGAAAAGAATTAGTTCTAAAAATTGACGCAAAAAAATCACGATACATTCAAATTTCGATTTCTTTTCCCACCCTTACAAACCACAATCATTTTCTTAACTTGAGTAATTAGTATGTGTGCCTAAACCTAACCAAACTGACTGTTTCACGTTAATGTGTTTAGAACCGTGACCGTTAGCATTGACTGGTTTAGATATGAGGACGGAAACGCTCCTGTGGGTCATATTTACTGCCTCTGCTAGAGGCACTAATATAATAAATGAAACACTCCTGTGAGTCATATTAGAGGGTAGGAATACATGATGGGTATCTTCATATGGTTTGGAGGACTTGTTGCTACAAAAATGTACAAAATTACTGGACTATCCTCAGTGTCTTATTATGTGAACCATGCATACTAAGATAATCGTCCAGAGTACGCATAAGCTGCCCTGACAATGGATTATTGGATACAGGAATGTAATTCCTGTATCCAATAATCCATAGAATAGAGACAGAATGTTGTTGGTTTGAAAAAGAGAAGAATACCCAGAGGAATGTTACTTTTCAAATTAAATAAGCAGTGAACGGGAAGCATTAGTGGGGATACAGAGAGAGAGGCGAGAAGGATTGCGCTTATTTACATGTCCCATTCATCACCTTACGGAAACCCAAATTATGATTTGCTCTGTTTAACGGTGTGAGTTTATTTGTTTTAATTCATATGCTGCTGGATGGTTGGATGTTGGATGAGAGAGGGTGGTTTTTCTTGGCATGTGCTAAATGCCTCGACAGTTTACCAAAGTGAGCTGCTGTTAGTCACTTTCTGCTCATTGTGTAAATTCTGACAGGATTGCCCGTTGCTGTGGCCTCTGTGTCTTGTTCTACATGGAGGACTGGTAGGTTTTTTTTTTATATACTTTTAACTCCTGTGGCTCTAAAGTCAACCTAACAGAAGTTATGTTTGAACATTAAACAAATCTGACATTTTAGCAAGAATGTGGTGTGTCCACTAGGATTTACAACTAGTAAACTTGGACGGAAATAAGCCCTGCATTTAAAAAAAGCAATGGTCTGTGTTTTTGTGTCACCACAGGAAGAAGTGAGAGGATGGAATATAATCCAGAAAGGAAGTACTCAGATTCTTCACTTAATTAAAGTACCAATACAACAATGAAGAAATACTCCATCACAAGTAAGAGGCCTGGATTCATAAGTTTACTTAGGTATTGCAGGGGTTAAAGTTGGCAGGAACGATCCTGAACGGCTTTCGGCACCTGCGGTGGACTGGAAAAAAAAAAAAAGAAAAGCTTTTTGAATACTTGTCGATTTAGGAGGCAATTTGGCCTTGTGCACTCCAATTAATTTTCCATGCCGTTAACCCACTTTAGTCATACTTTAGTTTGAATGAAAACTCAACTCCTGGCAATTGGTCCTGATGTTATTCATAGCTGCTTTAGATAAGATAAGATAAGATAGCCTTTATTAATCCCACACTGGGGAAATTCCTGTGCTACAGCAGCTCAAAAGAAAAAAAAAATTTACACACATCATTATAACACAAATACACATTAAGTAGACATATGAGAAAAACTATACATAAAGTATAGGAAATGGAAAAATAGAATATATATATATATATATATATATATATATATATATATATATATATAGACAGTATATAAACACAGATATACAGATGAGTAAGGTGTGGATGAATAGAGATGACATATTGCACAGTTGGAGGTAGTAAAGAGTGATAAATAGATACATGTGCATAGTGCAGGATATTGTCCAGTGATGGCTCATATTGCAGAATCAGCTAGTAGTGCTACATTATGATGTTGTATTTAGAGACTCTCCCTGCAAGGCTCTGGCTCTACAAATGCCCAAAATAATGGAATTGATTAACTGGTCTCTCAGCGCAATTGACACTGTATTCTCGAGGAGGAGCACTGGTACGGGTGAGCCAGCATGTCCTGACGGAACGTTTGCTGCGGGGTATACGATGGACAGCTGGGAGAAATGGAGTGTCGTGTGTCTCTCTGCTCTTTCCGTGGAGGACGTTGAGGATATCTACCTATTCGGAACCCTGATAACTGGACTGCTGCCGATTGGAGGATGCTTCTCCCTGGTTTATCGAGAAATTAAAAAGACTTTGGTAGCTGTCCAAAGCCCAAGGAAGCTGCCTGGCCTGACTGAAGCTGTTGAAAAAGCGATTATCAGTGCGCAAACTGGGACTATTAATCGCGTGATGGAATACAACATGGTAATGACCTGCGGCTTGGATACCATCATGATGAAGGTCACTGATTTGGAAAGAAAAATTGACCAGTTGAACAGTTGAACAATAGAATGAATGTTTAAATTAGAGCAGCCATTCGTGTAGACTAAACAAATTTAATCTTTCGGCTCCCTTATCCTGAACGGCCTTGCCAAGGCCGTTTCTTGGAACAAACGGTCACCCTGTTGGGGCTCTGCCAGCGAGATGCTCTTGGTTCCTCCCCCGTCTTCCCCACTGCCTGCTGATTGTCGTATCGGTTCTGGACTGTTCAAGGGTGTCACCACGGCAACGTGCTGTGTTTTCGCTATAACATTCTGCGGACTGAGACACTAGTGGGGCTGCCGGGCTGTGCGTTTTTCAGCAGGCCAAACTCCCCGAACCTACCCTCTCCCCAGTCCCACGCCTTCGCCGCTAAATGTGCAACTGTACATTTATGTTATGTTATGTTATGTTATGTTATGTTGTGCAGCAGTGCAAATGTACTGTTTGCGTGCTTACGTGCTGAGGTGTTTTTTTTTCCTGTTCCCACACTGTTCTTATCTTTATGAGGATAGTCTGAGAGTTGCTTTTTTTCCCTCTCCTCTCCTTCATGTCATGCTGTATCTGTCCCTGCTATGTTATGTTACGTATGTGATTATTATTATTATTCAGTAACTAATAAGCAAAATACCAGTGCAGCAGTGCAAGTGTACTGTTTGCATGCTTTAAATGTGCAACTGTACATTTATGTTTGTCCCTGTGAGAGTTGTGTTGAATGTTTTGGATGTAAAGCACATTGAGCTGCACTCTGTGTATGAAAGGCGCTATACAAATAAAGCTTATTATTATTATTATAAGGAATCTGACTGCTGCTGGAATGAAGGACCTGCGGTAGCGCTCGTTCTTGCACTGAGGGTGCAGCAGTCTGCTGCTGAAGGAGCTGCTCAGGAAACTCCCAGTCTCATGTAGGGGTGAGAGGTGTTGCCCATGATTGATGCCAGCCTGGCGAACATCCTCCTCTCCCCCACCTCCTCTATGGTGTCCAGAGGGCAGACCAGAACAGAGCTAGCCCTCTTCACCAGTCTGTTTAGCCTTTTTTTCTGTCCCTCTCTGTGCTCCCAGCTCCCCAGCAGGCTACTGCATAAAAAATAACAGACGCAACCACAGAGTCATAAAATGTTTAGAGTCCTGCACACACCAAAGGACCTCAGCCTCCTCAGCAGGTGTGGAGTGGAGACAGCTTTGGCCCTTTTTGTACAGGACGTCTGTGTTATTGTTATTTGTTATTTGGAAGGAAATAATGAGATTAACAGGTGAACTAGCTTTAAAAGTAAGTTTTTTTGCTGTGTAGTGGATAGATACTTTAAAGTAGAAAGAAACTTTAAAGTGTTACATTTACAAATGGATCTTGATGTGGTGTTGGCACAGAAAAATGTACAGAGTTGCCAGAAAGCTGTTACCAGCCAGGCTAAAGCTAAGATACTTAGCTTTCAGAAATCAAGGGGTCTGTCCCAACTAACATTAACAGTTTGAAGCGGCGATGCTGGAACCGTGACACTAATCTACAACAGAAGTCTGTGTCTGATATAACGTTATTTACACTGTCTGATATAACGTTATTTACACTGATTAAAGTGTTCATGGATACACAGTTTGTTGCTAGTGCGTGACATGCAGGATCTGCATGCACAGCGAACGACCAATCACTATCATTGTTGATCAATTTATCTAGCAAACAAGTCGGCCCCGATAGTCGACCACAACCTAAAATTTAGAGGAAGCAACATGCATTCGTTATTAATATCTTTGACTTTAGCCTGGATTGATAGTATTATATGTATACAATGGTGTCATGCCAGTCAACCAGTGTATTTAACTACCTAATTTTCCTTCCATCGCAATATACAGTATATGACAGGTAAAATAATATTGCAATGTCAGTTTTTTTTCAATATCGTGCAGCCCTAGTCACAAGATACATCTGAAAGTTCAAGAGATGATTAATGGGAAAAGAATCGGGCTGGGAATCGTTAAAACAATTGATAGTGATGCTCTGTTACACAAATTGGTAGCCTTCTCTTCCACCCTATTTAATTTTTATGAAATAATGGTTAGTTTGCCTTCTTCTGGCCACAAACATTTGTGAGATAAGACTTTATTTCAAAAGTAACTGGCAATTTGATCTACCAGATGCATGTAGTGGAGTAAAAAGTACTGTTTCTGTTTTTGAAATGTAGTGAAGTAAAAGTATAAAATAGTAAAATGGAAGTACTCAAGTAAAGTATAAGAACCTTAAAATTGTACAGGAAGTATACTGTACTTGAGTAAATGTACTTAGCTAGAGAGAGAGAGAGAGAGAGAGAGAGAGAGAGAGAGAGACTACAAGCCTACGTCCTGGGCCTACAAATCCTATCCTACAGACTAAAGAAAAAATCTTTTTTTGGTACAGATTCTTGCAAAAATCACACTACATGACTATAGTACATTTTACATGAGAATGATTATATTATCCAAAAAATTGATCATTCCCTCCAATATATCGTGATCAGTCAAATAATAATTTGACATTTTCCTCATATTGTGCCCTAATACATTGTACAATGCACCATGTCAGTGTATGATCAGTATATGCAACAATGATTCACATATACTGACATGTCAATGTACTGTATGTTATCACACACATTAGCAACCCCTTACAGTCTTACAATCTTCAACACATCTGTCCAAAAGTACAAAATTCCACCCACAGAGAGGAGACACCACATCAAGTCTCGCCACTAATTGTGAGCAGTTGCTTCCAGTTAGCCTTTTGGATTTGAATAATTGTTCTCTAGTGTGATGTTAATTATGATTACAAGATTTGTCTGTCATGTGGGGTATTCAAACAGTCCCACATTAATTAAAGACAGCAAAGTATGCATACCAATCAACCGAATCAGAGTGAGAGTTTTTTTTTTATCATGCATATTGACCATGCAGATTTTATATATATATATATATATATGGAGCTCAGCGAAAATTCTGACAGAAGACTTCTAACTAATCATGTTCTCTCTCTTCTAAACTGAACAGATGTTAGAGATGCCCACTTTAGCTAACCAATCAGAAGAGGCCCTGAAATTCTCAAGCTAATCACAGCACAACACCACTGTTTTAAACCTGTCTCTCTCTCTGCTGCTCAGTTGTCATTTCAGGCTAAGAACAACCCTCCTCCTCCCCTTGCTCCTCCGGCCTTCATCCCTCACGGCTCCTGGTTCCTCCTCCGACCAGACGGCATCGGCTCATCGGTTCGACATTCGGGTTCCTCACACCGCCATCAGTGTCTAGACTCCATCGGGGGATCAGCTTTTGGCCTTCTAACCCCCTAATTATTATCATTTAATAATGATGGAGTCTAATCTCCAAAGACTGTACATGTCACATCATGTTTGCGTACAATAAATATTTGCATATCTGCAACGAAGTCTCTCCTGATTGAAATATATATATGTATATATATGTGTATATATATGTGTGTGTATGTATATATATATATATATATATATATATACCAACATTAAACTTGATTTCAGCTTTTAACTGACCTAACAGTCAGAAGGATCATAATAATTGCCACTTGCATACTGAGCACTAATATGTCAGCTGTTTCTACTCCAATTCTTGCTAATTTAAAATTCACTTGTAAAAACAAGTAAAAGGCAGTAAAATTATACAACATCAAAGAACAATGTCCTTTATAGAAGTTATTTTCTTCTGGTTTTATGCAATCTTCAGCTCCTATTTGAGCTCCACCTTTGAAAGGAAGTCACATATCGTTCATACTCCTGAACCTCTGTATCTGTTTCTTAAATCTTAATTCAAAACAAGAAAGAAAAAAATGAGTTGCTCGTGTTTATTAGAAAGTCTAGTTTGTGTTTATTTCCTCTATACCCAGATGAAACACAAATTTCAGTTGTAACCAAATGAAACAAAAATAAAAACAGCTTGACAAGTAAATTCCATTTCAATAGCTGTACCTTGTGTGTTTGAGGCAGTGGATCCAGAAGTGCACTTAACATTCCATGTTTGGTCACTGTCATTTAAATACAAACACTACCATACAAGACTTGTGTAAACATTGCTGTGGAATCTGTGACTCTAAAATAGTGAAGTAATGATTTCACACGGATCAAGTGAGTTTTAAAATAGTAATCAATACAAGCCAATGTTGCTATGTGAATGTGGAATGTATAAAACACAATATAAAAAGGACTGCATTGAATAATGCCAGTTTTGCAAGTTCGGATTCATTGATAATCTCTGTCCAAGATATACATGTTTTCTTGCTTATAAAACTGCATTTAGAGAAATATGACGACATTGTTTCAGAAAACGTGACTTTACAAAACTGAATCCACTTAAAAACTCCTTTGGTAAAACGAACATACTATGTAGCACCAGTAGGTTAAAACAAATCATGCAGCAAATTGTGTTGCCTTCCTACTTGTTGTAAAAAAGACTACTTCAAGAATTTGGGGGATAAAGTCCATTTTTGTTTGTGGAATCCAGTGCACCCACCATTGCTTTGGCATTGCATCCTTACAGTATGGCCATTTTGGATGGTTCTTCTCAGAATCCCCTAAACAGAGAGGAAAGCTGGCCATGTTTTGTCCTATGTTCTTATTGTAGCGATGACTCCTTGGTTGAGGGGTGCTGGTGATGAATGGAAAAGATGAACACAGTTAGCCATTTAATATGAAAAGAGACTTCTAACTATACTATTACAGACTATGACAAGTATGTTAAGAATGTTTTAATGACCTAAACTATCTTGGTAGGTAGTTATATTTCATTGTGTACACACCGAATTATAACGATCTGCAGAAATTTCCGCAAGCGCATTGTTTTCACGGAAGAAAAAAATAATTGGAGACCTCACCTTGTAATTATGACTTCTGTGTCTCATAATTATGATGAATGTCATAGTTGCAAGACCTTTATATCATAATTATGAAATCTTTATTACTCATTGTGAAGCATACTGTGACATTTAATCTAGAAAGGTGCTTTATAAATACATTTTACTTTCTATTTATCTTTATCATTCTGTATCTTGCAATTATATGACATGGATGTCATTATAATAAGATCCATCTAATTAATGCAGCCACAGGAACTGATGTTGTAGGTTGTCGTGGTTGTCGGGTTCAGAGGAAGTTTTAGCCAAATGCTAACTGCTATATTTCAGTGTGGAGCGTGTAACGCATGCAGTGAGCATGCTTCATCAGCATTAGCTGATCAGTATTGTTGCTTGTGACTTGGTACACCTGTTTTATTGGATTGCATTGCTATCGAAACTTGAACTTGTCATTTTTCCGCATCAATGTTGGATACAACTGATCTTAAACTATATAAAAAGTTAAATATAAAAATCTATTTTATAAACTTATCATATGTGTTTTTATGTGCAACCTTAATCTGAAAAGTTACTAGTGACTAACGTGAAATGTAGAATAAAGTACAATATTCCTCTCTGAAGTTTTGTTAAGTATAAAGTAGCTGAAAATAGAAATACTAGTAAAGTAGATAGAGAGATAGATACTTTACTGATCCCCAAGGGGAAATTCAAGTGCAAGTATCTTTAAGTCAAAATTTTACTTAAGTAACAATAATTGAGTAACTGTACTTAGTTATTTCCCCCCCTGTGTGAACATAAACACAGACTGGGAGACCCTGTGTCATAACTTGATCTTTCAGTGTTCGTACTGATGGAATGTGTAAAACTTTTAACTCTGCAATAACTGACATCTATCAAAAGTATGAGACATGGAGTTTATTATATTACAAGAATAATAAAAAAAAAAACAAATTGGCAAATGCAATGCGCTTCCATAAAAAATTCCTTTCACTGAGGTGTCCCTTTCATTGGTCAGTAACCTGTGGACTGACAATATCTGATCAGTGACACTGGAATATTATTACTATAAACAAAGTACCTGGTTTTCCACAAGCCGTCACACACTGCTGATGTGTGTCAAAGCGATTCTGGTTTCCACCGCAGCCTCCATACCAGAAGCGTGTGCAGCTCTTGCTGGAGGCATCGTAGTGCCACTTAAGGACAAATTTGGCACAAGTACCTTCCTCTTTGGGAAGCTGGCAAATGTCCACGCCTGTAGAGGCCGCTGTGAGGGAAGCGACAAAGAATAACAATCAGGCAAACTGTGAGAACACATGCAACTAGAAGAGACCACATCTCTGAAATGCTTTCACTAATTGTTCACTAAATTAGACTTTACTGTAAATATGAACAACAATGAGTGGTGCAATCAGCAGTAAATCTATCATTACCATTATTAATAATGACCAGACCGAAACAGAATCTGTAGATTAGTTTTTACAGGTTCAGCGGTGATCCAGAATGAAAATCTGCGGAATTTAGCGGACTGTTTTTCTACTTGAGGTGGAGATGTTAACCTTCTAAGCTTTCTTTTGATTTTTAAAATTGGTTTAAAATCTGCGGAAAATTCAGCAGAAAGTTCTTCGGAAAATACTGCGGAATTCTGCACCCACAGATTCTATGTGGCCCTGATGATGATTAGTAATAAAGATGATGGCAGCATTTTGCCAGTGACCTGTTTATGTTGTGGAGAGAAAATTGGTATAAAGCTTATAAATGTTTCAAGGAAAGAACAAAAGTACTTCCAACACAGCAGACTTTTATTGTTCCATAATGAGATATACCACATTTGGTTTGGAGTAGACTTTGTATTACTGTAGGACCGTGTGCCAATTCACTCCATAGCTGACGTGGTACTGACAAATTGAACTTGCTCTGTATGCCACCAGAAAAAACAATGAACCAGTGAACAAGGCTTTCCATTCATTTTCTATGTGGTTATGACTTGGCTCGCTCCTGTGTCAAAAGCTTAACCTTCTCAGCTTTCTATGTTTTGCTTTTTATTTGTTCCTTCAGTCATTTAGACCACGTGAGGGGCAGCGGAGGAGGTTGGTTTGTTTCCAGTTGAATAAAAAGAACGTAATGTTTTGCAAAGTGAGCACAGTTTGTGGAAATTGAATTATGTAACAGTGATACAGTAAGAGGCTGGTGACTTGATGTCCAGATACTGTATGTGCCCAACATTAGGGGTGGTCTGAAAAGATTTGATCATCATGTTTTGAGGATGTGGGTTCGCTTGTTTGAAACCAGGAGGAAATGCTTTTTCTTTCCTCTTGGCGGACATTTGCAAAGCATGCACATGCACCCACATCAAAGTCAGTTTTGTCTTCAAAACAGGGTGTTAGAAGGGAAGGAACAGTAACATAATACTGTAGGCCTACAGAAAACTATTCATGTTATTTAGTCAGTGTATATGAGATCTCACCAGGAGCCGGAAGGATCTCCACTTGTTCAACCTGCTGCACTTTTGGCTGAGGCTCTGGCACTGTGGAAACATAATATATGAACGTAGTTTCAGCTTTAAAGAAATAGACTTTTCACTGCTGCTCGAAAACTATCAGCCAACATGGTGCAATGTTGATATAAATGACCACAGACATGTACTCAGATGCAATCCTTTGTATCTGTCTTATCTGTAAATTTCCCACATCGGCAGGTTGCTTTTCTTTTTCTACTTATAAAGTTACTATATGTAAATTTTGAATGTTCCTGAAACTATAATTTTTCATCTGATGATCATAAATGACCTGTACAGCAAATGAGACTAACAGTGAATAGAACCCTATTGTTATATAGTTTTTATTAATGCCTTTGCCCGGGTCAAATTTTTCCCGCAAAGTCACAAAATGATTGACTGCAGGCAGACCGGCTCTACAGTCACACATTCTGACGGGTCACAGATTTCGGTGTAACACCAGAAAAGCTTGTGTTAGCGTATTCAGCCAGGTAAAAGGTAGCAGGAGATTGCTTTATATAGGCCTAATTGTATTTTAATTTTATTGTAGAAGTTATCAGTTGTAGTTATGGCTGATACTGGGGCAGGGCCATCACAGAAAAAAAGGAAATTAAACGAAGAACAAATAAAAGCTAAAAGGGAAAGTGACATATGACAGTCGGGCTTTCAACAGATGGAGACAATTGCTGAATTTTAAATTATTCAAAACCCACCCCGAATTGGCCCCTCAGGTAATATGTCTATTTCATTCATAAAATAACTTGACAATGCACGATGTGGTTGTAAGTCAGTAGCCTACATTAAATTATGTTTTCAATTTACTTTTCAGTCTGTGTTTGTGTTGGCCTACTATTTTCTTTTCCCTTGTCCTCTTGTACTTTACTTACATTCTTGGATTTCATGAGTGCGCTATATTAATCTACCCGGTTTAGCTCACAGCACATCCAGGTTAAGTTACTACATGCAACACTTGAATGCCTATTTTGTAGCGGCACTGCAGCTTTTCTCCGGTGCTTAGCACCGCACAATACTATTGTGATTGGTTTAAAGAAATGCCAATAAACCAGAGCACGTTTTCCTCCCATTCCCGAATGCTATGTGGAGTAGCCAGACTCTCCTCCAGTGCGCTTTGGAGGAGGGTCTGGCAAAGCGAGACTATTTTGGCCATTAGGGTTGCACGATATTGACAAAATGTGATATTGCGATATCGATTATGAATATTACATTACATGTTACATTACATGTCATTTAGCTGACGCTTTTATCCAAAGCGATGACTGTCATATTGGACTGGTCCAACATGAATAAATAAATAAGGACCATGTCTACAGAACAGGACATGTTTTACTGGTTGGACAGTATAAAATATATAAATAAAGAGAACAGGACATGTTTTACTGGTTGGACAGTATAAAATATATAAATAAAGAGAACAGGACATGTTCTACTGGTTGGACAGTATAAAATATATAAATAAAGAGAACAGGACATGTTTTACTGGTTGGACAGTATAAAATATATAAATAAAGAGAACAGGACATGTTCTACTGGTTGGACAGTATAAAATATATAAATAAAGAGAACAGGACATGTTTTACTAGTTGGACAGTATAAAATATATAAATAAAGAGAACAGGACACAACTTTTCTTTTGCTTTTCTGATTCGTTCCGTTTAGTTGTCTCTATTTCTTCACTTACACTGTCACTCTATTGAAATATGCACACACGTGGTACGCTCCATAGGGTTTGTCACGTAGTGGCCCCGTGTGCTGACATGCACTAACGTGCATGTGGCACGGTAACTGGCCAATGAAACATGATAATTATAGCATTTCAAGCAGGCTCTAAATCAAACACAACTAAGCCAACGGACGGGATGCAGCGCTCCACAACATAAACAAAATATTGCATACTTATTGCAACACTTTCTATATAATATTGCGCAACGTTATATCGCGATAACGATATTGAGGCAATATAGCATGCACCCCTATTGGCCATATAAAGTTACAGTACAACAGTTGCTGGACTTTTAGTCCATATCATCCTAAACCTGTTCCAGCCACGAACAGATATTTCCTGTAATTTTCTCTACAATTGGTTAGATGACATGCCCCCTATCTCTGGAGATATAGGTTACTACTATAGGTAGCTAGTTTACTAGCCATTGCATGCTAGTGTTTGCAAATCAGATAAACACACTGTTCCATTCATTCTTTACAGTTTTCCCACTTTGATTTAAAAAACAAAACAAAAAAAACCCGTCCAAACCAGTATCCCTTTTAATAGGCCTGGTGTGCCTGTTTGCTAAGCTATAATTGGACAATCATTGTTGCGGAGCGAAGTTTAGCGAACAGTCATTTGTGGGCTTGGTATCTGCAGTTGAAGCTCATACAATGCTGCGTGATTATATATTATACCATCACAGCAGGGGGCGGAACATTCCCTAAGGGGGCCTGGCAGTGACAGCCACTTACCTGACCTCATGCAGTTTTTCAGGCAGAGGGCCTCAGTGTCGAACCTATTTTCATTGCCTTCACAACCTCCATACCAGAACTGTGTACAGATCCCGTTCTGTCTGTCAAAGAACCACTTAGCCTGATAGTCTTTGCACGGCATTCCAGGGTCATAGTCAAGTGAGCATGGGTCTGCAAATTCAATAACTAGAACATGCAAAAAGAAAAAGAACAGCAGCAGTGATGGACGACAGACAGAGAGAGAAGATGAGTATGTGTTAGTTAAAATAACAACTTTAGGAGGCATACTGAGCGATTACTGTGTGCTGTTAAAGAAGATGATGGTAATGGATACATTCATATTAGAAGCTAAGGGGTGTTTTAAAAGGGTCTAATGGGGTCAAATGAGACTTAGTGCTGAAGGAAAAGGCATTCAAAATGACTTCCGAGGGTTCAGGTTTGTTGCATTATTAGGATTTTGGACATTTGAAAATCAAGCAGTCAGTAGAAAGAAAGAGGTTTACATGTAAGTGTAAGTTTCCATTGGTAAATTTGAAAGTTAGTTAAAACTACAACTACTGTTTTGTTAGTTCATTTTGGTCATCCAGGATGTGCATGGCTGTGTGGTCCAGGTTATTGACCCCATAAATACTTCATCACAGCTAATTATGACAAAATCCACTGCATTCTTGGCCGCATTGTTTGTTAAGTCTTTTCTGGGACAGCATTGTGTGAAGTGCAGGGTGCTAGTTAAAATGTTCTTGCTCACACTAGGTTGTCAAAGTACAGCACTCACTGACTTTACATACATTACAACATAATAAAGACAGCATTACTACTCTTATAATCATAACAGGATAATAGTTGGGCAGGTTAGGAAGCTTGACTCCTCAAAGACTCCTGAATGTACAGCCAGTATAGAGTTCTTATGTCTAAGTTATGTCTTAAGTGTTGCCTTTTCTAAGAAGCAGCAGCTGTAGAGCTTCTCTCCTAAAACAAATATGCACTGTGTAAGTGTTCATCATCGCCTCTAAGAGGCATCTTTCTCCAAAATGGCACATATAGGGCAACATCAACTCATTTGTTTGTCATAACACATTAAGAAGAGATAAAAAATCTGCAAACCAAGACTGAGTAAGCCACAGTATATTTTGGCATGTACTAGTGACTTGCATATTATTCAAGTTAAAATATGGCTGCATTACAGCATAGCACTTACTTTCAGGTTTTATTTATGTGACTAATATTCTGCCTAGGAAACAGCCAAATACAAGAACATTAATACACTATAGAGTAAATATTGAATGGATTTGTGCTGAAAGTTCAAATACAGCACAATTTTTTCTACTAAATTACAAGTTATGCAGGTTCAAAATTACAGAATACAAGTCATAGCTTATGCATAACAAACACAAGCGCATACATGCATGCGCAGTCACTCACCAGTTTCTGGTTTGTCCAGTGGTTCAGTATTTACAAAACTGGAGCCTTGCCTGACTGGCTTATGCTCTAGCTTAGGCTCTGCCGCTTCTGTAAAAGTAAAACCATAAGTCATTAAACAAAGTGTTCAATATTTAGCTTTCACGTTAGTTGAACTTAACTTTAGTTTATTTATTTGCATTTAACAAATGCATTTTGTTGAATTTTTAGGGCCCGAGCGCGGACAGCGGCAAAGGCCCTATTGGAACTGAAGGAATTATTATTACGCTTTATTATTACGCACAATGAATCTCCTTTTTGAGGGGTTTAACATACCCAAAAACTCACCAAAATTGGCGGCCGCATCAGGCCTGGTGAAAATTTTTATATTTTAATGGTTTTGTAAATAGTTGTTCAAAAATGGCTTGCTAGCGCCCCCTACAAACATTAAAAAATTGAGCCCCTGCAGTACATTTCACATAAACTTACGAAATCTGGTACACATATTAAGGGTGGAATGGTACATGTATTCGTACTGAACCAAAACGGTACAGGCGTCGCGGTTTGGTGCATGAATTTACATGGAGAATACACGGTATAAAAATAAATAAAACTTGCGTGCAAATTAATTAATGTAATGCGGAACTACTGTTAGATACACGGGTTCTTTAAGGACACCTAATCTGTAGCCCCGCCTTAGCTCTGAAGCTCTGCGCCTATGTATGCAGTTTTAGTGAGTCAGAGATAGAGTTAGAGGACCCGCCGGCCTCTTTAAGATCGCAAGTTTGGGAAAACTTCGGTTTCCCAGTCAGTTACAGTAGTTCAGGTGAGAGTGTGGTGGATAAGACTGCTGTTGTAGATTAGTGTTACATTTCTAGCGTCGCGGCTCCAAACCGTAACTTTAGTTGGGACAGACGCCTTGTTTCTTCAGGCTAACTATATTAGCTTTAGCCAGGCAGGGAGCAGCTTTCTCCAGTGAAAAATGGCCAGGAGACATTGTGATAACGTTGCATTAATCAGGTAATTTAGTTTGTCTTTGCAGAGAACAGAGATGCTGTATTTTCAGTTTTATAGCGGATTGTCTAATTTTGTTTACAAGTTCCAGATGGAGTCTGGAGATGATGTGGGGTACTTATTATTTACTGTTTACATCTTACTTTACATACTTCTAGACTTTTAAACCGTTTGATTTAGACTATTGTGTGAGGTATCATTGAACTCAGCAGAGTTCCTTTGTCATTGGTCATGGTTTGGGCCACCCCCTATGCTTAAGCCACGCCCCTTTTTATAACTAATGATCCGTTTGATGTAGACTATTGTGTGAGGTATCATTGAACTCAGTAAAGAGTTCCCTTTTCATTGGTGCCCGGTTGCCCCGCCCTCTCAACTTTGTAAAACATTTCAATCATTTGCAATACACCATTTCCAACACCGCACACTCCACCATGTGCGCTGTGTCTGACCGCTGCACAAATGCAGGGTCACGTGGAGCGGCGTCCGCCAGTAACCCTGATGCGCACGGAGGAGCGAGGGCCCATCTTACCATCCATACCTTGTTTGTGGACTGTTCTTTTATGTGCTACTCTTTGTGCCTCTTAATTGCCCCTCAGGGACAAATAAAGTTATTTGAATTGAATTTCAAGTCACATTTAATTGAAACCCCCCCGAAACTATAATAATCATAATATTATTATAAAAAGGACATAAGTATTTAAAAAAAACATTTGCAACAGCTGCAAATTAAGTTTCAAAACCCAATCTTATTATCTAGGGAAATTGATCAAGTTACTGCCATCCAATATATTTAATATATTGCTATCTTTAGTGTTCTGGTCAAGGGGAAATATTGCATATTGCTGTTTTACATAATATATAATCTTCCGGAATAAAACTTATATCGAAACATTTGTGTAGATGTGTTTATGGACTTACTGGTAGTCATGATGCCTTTGCGAGTGGAGACAATTTGACCCTCTGCAGTGTGAGCGGTGACCACAGCATGATATGTTTGAGCACTCTCTAAGTTGTCCACAGAAAGCTCTGTGCCTGACACGTTGGTCTTCAGCACCAGAGCATGGTCGTGCAACCGTGTCACCACTACCTCAAAGTAGACAAAGAGCTTGGAGTCTGGGTTGGTCCAACGCAATTTCAAGCTGCTGGAGGTGACATTAGAGACGTGCAGCTCATCTGCATCTGAGGGGGTAAGATAAAGTGTTGTCAAGGCAGGACATTGCATAATTAAAATCATGTTGACAGTTTGCAGAAAACCACAGCAGGCCTGTAGCTTTTAATAAATGTTAGTGTTACCAAGATCATGTTACTTTCATGTCCGGGCGAGTGATGTGTTTTACATCACTGTGCTTTACGCTGAGAAATACAACAGCAATGTTCGGTTCTTGAGACGAAGAGGACACAACTTCAAGATAATCTTTTGAAGAGTCCATGTATTTTAGTCCTCCCTGTTCTCCTTGATTTTTCAGATAAGTATGATTTTTATTTGTTATTTGATGCTATAAAAACGGGTAAAATGTCATGATTGACAGCTAAGATTGACTCGTGATTTGTCGGGTGGTTGTATGGTCTTCGATATTGCGGCTCCACCTCCCGATCACTACTGCACAGACTCTGGCTCCAAAATTGCAAGATGGCCGCACCCCTGTCCGGGGTATTTTGGCTCTGCTTTTGTACAGTGGGAGGAAGTGGAGACGCGTCATCCATCCTTTTTTAGAGTCAATGGTTTAAAGGCACCGTTTCTGAATACAGGCTGTGTGCATTTCTTTGCAGATTGACCATTTTGATACTTACACCATATTTATATAGCACCTCGACCTGTTTTTTAATTAAAAAAACTCACTTTTCACAATATAAGACCTTTAAGTTTACTTTAGTACATTCACACTTACCTTTGTGCTTGCTTTGATGAACTGCTTGGTGGTCTTCATGATGTTTCTGATGTTTCCTACAAATGTAACCATAAATAGGGAATAAAACCATCAATTTCCCAAAAAATTAACAAACTAGTGATAGGGAATATAAATATAATATAATAGTTACTCCTGTTGGTGTGATGATGTAAAGGGGTTTTTAAGTGGCTGGTCACTCTGGAACCACTTGCAGTTTTTGGATACTTCAGGGGACATGTAGAAAGCATTTTCGACTGAAAAGAACACAGGATGTGATGAGACTAATTTGAACCGATTAATTACTGGCATTAAGTCTAATATAGTAAATGAAAAAGAATGTGTAAAGGCAATATAATAGATAACTATCTTGAACTTACTGCTGATGTACTTCGGCAGCAGCTGGCTGAAGGTCTGGATGTGTTTTTCGTAAAAGTGTGAGATGCTGTCCAGCCGCTTGAAGAAGACATCTGATGGCTCGCTGGCCATGCGTGAAAAGACACGAGCATCTCCAGCACTCAACCTTTTACCCACACCCATGATGACCAGGAAGTAGCCTCTGCACTTGACCTCAGTGGCGATACGCACCAGCTGCTCCTCTTCTTCTTCTACACTTCCTGTCACAAAGAGCATCAGTACTTTCCTGTCACGCTGGGCAGGCGCCTTCTCAAACACTTGCTCCACCGTCGATTCAATAGCCGCTGCCAGTGCACGGCCACCCTCTAACTGTGGTGTCTTCTCCAGCAGAAATTTGACAATATCCTGAGCTGAGTGGTGCTCCGTCAAACCGATATCCACACGAATGGGAGAGCCAGTTTTGTTGTGGATGAACTCGTAAGGTGCTTGCTGGATCACAGCCACTCTGGCGTGGTGAATGGACGATGTGGGATTTGAAGAGACTTGTAGCTGCTCCACCATGTGCGCTATGTAGCGCTTAATCTCGGTAAAGACGGTTGGGTATGTAGACTCAGAGCTGTCCATGACAAAAACCATGTCGATGTCCACGTCTGTGGTAGAAGACCTCCTATCTCGGCTGGCCAATGGGGGCACATAGTCACACATTTGGTCCGGAGAGCAGGCATCTGAAAAACAAAGACACATAATTTAATGTTACGTTAATGCAACTGCAATTTATTTCTGATCATCAAAAGATGTACTTAGATTCTGCCCAGTCACTGTACTGTTAGTGCCTGTGGATTCTTTTGTACAATGGTGATGCCACACAAGGTTAAACTATACTATGATTAGGGCTATTCAGGACCTGAAAATAACACCCAACCACACAGCAAATGTGGTTGAATTTTGCCATCGGTGGGTGAAACTATCAATCTGGCTACCCGCATACTTGGCAGGTAAAGATAATTTAGTGATTCATTAGTTGTTTTTTGCCATTGTTGTTCTTTCAAATTTCAACCAAGTCCACCATTTCCTTGGATTTGAGCAAAAAATTTGGAGCACACTATTATTACAATTTCATCAATAACTTCAAAGAACTTAAATCTGTATTCTTAACAAGTTCAGAATGATGCTCTTTCATTTCCTGTATTTCACATTTATGAAGGGAAAAAATAACTGATTTAAAATCCACCTGCCACAGTGGCTAGTGGACTATTGGATGTTGAGGCAACACATCTAGATTTTAAATGGGTATTTTTAGTGTAAATCTAAAAGAAAATAATATAATAATAAACAATAATGTAATGTCATTATTGATGCACAAACACAGAGGTCTTACCTAGGCAGACATGGCAGTTCATCACCTTTTGGATGACTGAATTGTACTGTGCACTTCCAGGATTTGGGAGGACAATTACCTGGCCCAGTGCTGTGTTGTTGACCTGGTGTACAAAAAAGAGCCAAAAGTAATCAAAATACAATCTACACTGTCATTTATTTTCTTTCGACAGACACTGCAAATATACCTTAGAAAGGTATGTACTGCAAAGTTCTTTTTGAGATATCTTTTTAGTTTTTTCTTTGTTTTACCTGCAGTGCTTTGCTGAGTGTTCTGTCCTCACGGTTAACCAAGAACAGAGAGGCAATTCCAGCATTATGGAGGCGAAGAGCTGCAGCAGTAAGTTCTTGTGGCTTACTGACTGTCCCACCAACAAAGAAGATGGCCACCTTCCTCATTAGGAAGCCACTGCGCACTCGCTTAAAGAGGTTCTGGGCCACAAAGCTCATGGACGTGTCCAAGCTGCGCGGCTTGCGGGTTTGCAGGGTCTGCAGTCCCTCGATGTGCTGCACCAGGGCACGTTTCTTCTTTGCTTCAGCAAACCGGACCTCAGTGGTCACCTCTTCATTGTAAAGGGCTATAGCAACACGAGCTCCTCTTGGACAGTTACTCTCGGAGATGGTGATGTCTCTGACTAGGCGCAGGACTGTGTTACGCATATTGTTGAAGGCTTGGCGGTTAACGTCTCCAGAGGTATCCAGGGCAAAGGCCAGCTCAGTGGGGTAGAGCGGGCATTCCTGCTGACCTAATGGCGTACACATGGAGGATTTTATTCTTTTTATAACAGTGTGTACAGTACATTATCAAACTGTAATTATATAATAAAAAGTATTTTCTGTACTTACCATAACAGCAAGCTGGTAGAATAAAAGGGAAAAAAAACATGAGACATTTTCTGTAGTACATAACACATGTAGAATGCTTATTATTGTTGTCATGGAATTACATTATTGGTACTTATTGAATCATACTTACGACAGTTTTCTCTGATCTTCTTAACCAGGTCACATTGCTAAGGACAAAGATACATTTGGAGTAAGATTTTAATCACAGGCACCAGAGTAGAATTTTGCTCTGTTCATTCAATTCATTTTTATTATTAATTGTGTATTAGTTGTTTATTATTAATAATTATTGTTATTCAACAGTTTGATATTTGGGCACATACCACAACACCTGGTCCTCTTGGTCCTTTCTCACCCTATGGGAATAAAAACATTTGGGTTAACAGCTGGACATGGCCAACGATAAAAAGGACTTTTTTTTTGTATTGTATGTAAAGCATGATTATGTTTGTAAAATCATGTTACAAATTTAACAATATTACATTGTGCAGTGTGGATTCACGAGAAGACAAAATTAAAAAAAACAGACCAAACAAAATAATGTATATTGTAAATCGACAGATATTCTGCTATGCTGGCACTATGACTTCATTTAAACGTTTGTGTGAGTTTACTTTGTTTATAAGCAAAGGGTATAGTTTTATGTTACTTACATCAGGCCCAGGATATCCAACCTCTCCCTTCTGTCCAGGTGTACCAATATTTCCAGAGACACCCTGGAAAGAATAGAGAGACAAATGCATATGTGTCCAATGATAATAAGTGTGGGGGGGATTTTGCTAAGTGATACCATACTGTATGTCACATTTAAAAATGAATGCTCAGTGTGACTTAATCTAAGTGGGGTCTGGAAACTTACCCTCTGTCCATGATTTCCTCTGCGTCCAGGTCCACCCTTGGTGCCAGGGCCACCAGCCTCTCCCTGAAATAATGGAAGAAAAGATAATGCAAATAACCGACAGCAAAAGGAAGGCCCATTTGCCAGAGTGTACAGCGTAACACTGTAATTTGCAACCTCTGTTGAAATTGCACTTGAGAATTCAATATTTTCCATTACCTTTGGTCCTGGGAATCCTGGGAAGCCCTCATCACCCTGTAGAGGAAAATGTATTCATATTTTAAGTATTATCATTATTATTAATTATTATCATTATTCTAAAATTGAATGAGTGTAAAAGTTGATTTGTCTTGAGATTTGTAATAGTGGATCGCTGATAATTGTATATGTCATGGCATTCTTTACAGTGCTATTCAGTATCACAGAAGGGATTTACTTTGTGTGTTTAGGAAAGGACTTCAGATGACTTAAATGACAATAGTAGTTAGACTAACAGGTTTGTAACTTCCTCTTATTATCCTTCTTTTCATTTCTGTGGTGTGATTTAAACATTCTCTTAATCCAATTTCTAAAATATCACTGGATAATCGAGGCTAAATCAAATTTTCACGTTAACTTTGCTCAAAATGTAGACACACCTTGTGATTACCATACATACCTATATATTGCTAGAAGACAAAATTCACTTGCCTTTCTTCCTTTAGGACCTGTGACGCCAAACCCATCTCTACCATCTTCACCCTATCAAACAGACAAGAAAAGAAGGCTCAACCAATTAGTTTTATTTGTAATGTGCTTAATTATTTAAGCTTTACACATACTTAGTAGTAACAAGAAATAAAGCAACCCTTACCCCTTCTTGTCAACATAACAGTTTTGTTATGTGATACTAAGCAATGGAATGGTACTAATACAAGTCAAAACACAAGGATTAGGATCCTTTCAGCAAAATAAATCTTATTTAAAACCATTTCTCAATTAAAACCATGCAACATACATTTATAGATGCAAAAGACAAAGCAACATAAGTCTTCCTTTAACCACACACATGGCAGTGATGCAAATAATATGCCTCTTTAACTTGCAGCTTGAGGCAGAAGTTCTTTCAAGACATTATCTTTTACAAGGACAATTATTAATAATCTAATAACAATCTACTGTACTATAAAGTATAGACATTTGGTTTCATAAACAAGAACACAAACCATGTATATCTGATATCTCGGAGAGTTGAAAGTTCTTATTTAGCTAAATTCTTCTACCCAGTTTTACACAACTGTACATGCAAAGAAGATGTGGTTTAATTCTTACAGGCTCTCCACGGGGACCAAGAGGTCCAATAGCGCCCTTAGGTCCTGGCTCTCCTGGCTCTCCCTAAAAAGGCACAGAGATAGCCAGAAACGGAGAATGACACAGAGACAGAAATAGTTAAAGATTCAAAGAGAATGTGAAGGTTTCAAATTAAGAGTGAAATATTTCTCAAGCAGAGACTTGATGTTTTCTTAAAGTGCTTTTATGTTTGTTCTAATAGACTACACATGTGTGTCCAGTAATGTGAGAGAGCTAGGCTTAGGCCAATGTGTGTATAAATGAAACAATCCTGTTAGAAGTGCATTAGCCACGCAAAATTATGTTCCCCTCAGTACCTTGCGTCCGAGAGCTCCTCTTCTACCCTTTTCTCCAGCGGGACCTGAGCTCCCTCCTGGACCCTAGAAAACAAAACATTGCTCAAAATGAAGTATATTGTGCACATGGTTTTCAGTCAGTTAAACCAGTGTACCATTACAGTAGCAACGTGTGGTAGACACTAGTTATTGCTTGTTTGTGAAATAAGGATTGTCTGTGTTCCCTATTTGCATTTTATCATTTAAATTGATGCTGGTTTTAATTGTGATCCATAATTATATTTCACTTGACTTGAATTAATATGTTTGCAATATGTTACAGACATAGCAACAGATTGTATTCAACAAAATGGCCCTAATAAGTTCACTCACCCTGGGTCCAGGATTTCCATCTTCTCCTCTTGGTCCTGGTACACCAATTGGTCCAGCTGGACCCTTTAAAAAAAGACAAACCAGACATGGATGATGCACCAGTTTCTTGCATAGTAGAGCTGGACCTCCAACCCACAAGTAAAGAATGAACACACTTGACTAGACATATAAATACACCAGTCACAGTGCAGTCAAAACAATCTGTCATATTGCTAATGTAGCCAAGAAAAGTATTACCAGTAATGACAACATCCACTATAAAACATGTTTTGGCAAGTGCATCTTTAGATTGACTAATCTGCCAAATACCCTGAAAAGAATGACAAACTTACTCTAGATCCTCCAATACCAGGCTCTCCCTGAACACCTCCCTCTCCTGGCTTTCCGGGAATTCCCTTTAATGAAATGCAAGCAGCAAGATGATTGGATCACTGCCATTACAAGAATTACTGCAATAAGTATTAAACAATGTATGTTATCACCAAAAAGAGACTTACAGCCTGTCCAGGTGGGCCTCTTCTGCCATTAGCTCCCTAATAAAGTGTGAGTAGAAATAAGTCTTGATTAACAAAAAACTGTGGTAATTAAGTAATTGTTTTTTAAATATAATGAAGACCTGGCAAACTTGTTTACCTTTCTTCCGACTTCACCAGGGCCCCCTTTGTTTCCATCTTCACCAGGCTCTCCCTGTCATTTTAGGGCAGATATCTCCCGTAAAACAAGTGCATACAAACAAAACTAGCCATTTCATGTTGAAAATGCATTGACAGGATTTTTTTTACCGGTGGTCCGGCATCACCAGGGTCTCCTTTAGGTCCTGGGATGTTGTTATCTCGTCCACTTGTACCCTGTTAGATAGATGTCACTTTTTCAGCTACTTTCAAACACATTAAAACACTGACCAAGAACACATTCTAATGTATACAAACTGCCTGGGAGAGCAATTGCAATGTATACAATCGCATTCAAAATTATCAAACCCCGCAATGTTTTACCACTGTTGAAAGCCTAGGGCATTAGAACAGTGACCATTCCAAGTGTAGCCCTATTGTAAGAATAAAGGATTAAAACAAGTTAGTCCCTTAATAAAGTTGTGTGAAAATAAGTAATTAAGGCAATTAAACGGACAGTAATTTAGTTTAGTAGAGAAATAAAAATGGTTAACTTAGATATTAAGATAATTTAACTTAAAGGGTAACTGCCACTTTTTTCAACCCTATTTTCCTATGTTTTTGTGTGTACGTGACTGATAGGAACAAAAATCTTTGAAATTGGTCCAGTATTAAGCGTGAACGCTGTAACCGGCAGCCACAGACCGGGCTGCAATGTAACCCTATGGGGCAAATGTGCATCGTCATTTTGGTCCACTAAAAGTGCTGTTTTTGCCACTCAGATTAATAATCTAAGTGTCTGACAACATTATGGAAAGGATCCCTACAGAGACAGACCTTTAAAACCTTTTTAAGACCTTTTTGTTTGTCTGAGGTTGCTAGCGCTAAAGAGCCAACATATTTTCACATGTGAATCTGTGAACTATGTGTTTATTTCAACCAAAACTAGAGTTGTGATGGTTGGAAAAGTGGAAAGACGATTAAAAACGGCTTTTCATAGTTTCTGTCGACTTTGAATGAAATGTATTTTACGATGCTAAAAGTACTGTTTATTTGCATGGAGTCTGGTGGCCTTAGCAAACTCAATTTCACAGATGTTTTTATGTTTAAAAAAAGTATCTTACTCTTTAATATAAAAGGCGACCTCCTTAGAAATCCATTCTATGTCAATGGCAAAACAAGCACTTTTGTCAACGTAAATACAAGCTGCACAATTGCCCTATTAACTTTCATTGTAGCTTGTTTCGCCACTGCCAACTGCAGCGATCTCGCTTGATACTGGACCAATGTCAAAGATTGTTGTTCCCATCAGTCACTTAGGCACAAAATCATGGGAAAATAGGGTCCAAGTTGAAAAAAACAGTAGTTATCCTTTAAATTAGACAGGATGTAAATAGTTGAATAAGAAGTTTAAATAAACAGTTCTATATGTTGAAGGTAGATTTTGGTCTAATTTGTGTAATATGTTATTTCTCATTCAACCAAATATTAGTAAAGTATTCCAATTTTAAAGAGTTGTCTGGGTCAGTTATTTTAAAATACAGCACAATAGATGTATGTAGGGCTGAACAATAATTCAATATGATAATTTATCGTCTTTCATATCATGATGATGAAATCATATATCGAGATATCGTGAAATAAAATGACATTGTCCAACTTGATAATAACAAGCACATAAGCATTTATTTTTTAATTTTTTTTTTTTTTGATTTTTTTTTGGGCATGTTTAGGCCTTTATTTGACAGACAACTGACGACATGAAAGGAGAGAGAGTGGGAATGACATGCAGCAAAGGGCCGCAGGTCCGAGTCGAACCCGGGCCTGCTGAGTCGAGGAGTAAACCTCTATATATGGGCACCCGTTCTACCAACTGAGATATCAGGGCGCCCAGCTTTTTAAGAAAATCTGTTGTGAAACATTTTGAGGGAATATCATTTCAAGAATTGCAGATTTGTTTTAACATCACACTATTTTTGTGCATGCATATATACATAGTCAGTATATAGCTGGACATTTCACTTGAAACTGTTTACCACATTATTGATGATTATTTATCCAAAATCTCATTGTAAAAAATATTTTGTGAAAGCACCAATTGTCAACCCTACAAATATCATCACAATATCGATATCAATGTATTTGGTCAATAATATTGTGATATCTGATTTCCTCAATACCGCCCAGTCCTAGATGCATGTATGTATGTATGTATGTATGTATGTATTAGTAGGGTATTATATGATTTGTTTAATAGATTCAGACTGTAAATGGCACCTTAATCAGTTTGCATAATACTCACAGGGTCTCCTCTGATTCCAATTTCTCCTATGTCTCCTGCTTGTCCTTTGCTACCTTTGGGACCCTAAAAGCAATATATGTTTCGTGAGCATTTATCAGCACCAACCACTTGAGATTTGTAAAGAAAAATGGGTAAAAATGTAAAGCTAAAATTGCATTTAGTCACTCACTCTTTTGCCAGGGTTTCCTCTGTCTCCTGGGGGTCCAGCCACTCCACTTTTGCCCTGAAAACATACAGCAGATGCCAATTAATGCCCAGAATCATGCATAAATCAAAGCTCATTTACATGTTTTTGCTTCATAAACACATTGGTGTGACTCGCCACACAGCTTAAGACAAGAAGCGATTGCATAAGACTCTGTTTGATATATTAATATAAAACAAAAAAATATAATACAACACATTCTTACCTCTTCGCCATTGATGCCATCGAGCCCAATTTCTCCGGATTCACCCTGCAACATAGTTGTAGTTTGTGAGGGAATCAGTGCATTAGTCTTTTTCTTACAGCTTCATCTAATAATGGAGACTCAAAAAACCCCTATTTAAAAAAAATACTGACCTTTTCTCCTGAGTAGCCACGAGAACCCTGAACAAAAGAACAAAAAACTGTGTTACAACATTATATTAAATAAACAAAAATTTATATTGACAATTTAAATTAAAAAGAGAAGTTTAAGTTGGATGTTAAAGTTAATATCAAAGCCTTTACCTTAACACCTCGTTGTCCAGGACATCCCTGGAAACCCTGAGTTCCATTAACACCGGGAGGACCTCTCTCTCCCTGTCATTACAGAATAAAGACAGTAAAATACCCTGACAACATACAGAAGGGATGCAATATTAAGGAACATGAAGTGGTGGAAAACAAAAAGAACACAGAGAGTTGTCACTGAACTTCTTGAGAACAAAAAAAAACATGTTTGAACATGGTTATACATCAGGACATTTAACAGCAGATGTATGAAAAACTCTAATGGAAACATTGTCAGACTGTGTCTATATACATATATATATAAAAAAAAGGCATTCAAACATACAGGTCCACCCTCATCTCCAGGATGTCCTTGGCTTCCTGGTCCTCCCGGGCTACCCTGAAAGACAAAAAAAAAACAAGTATTAGCCTCTAAAAAAAAAACATTCTTTTGTGGTATAATTGAAGGCAAGGTCTCAAAAAATATATTTAAATTTTTTGACATTGGATACCTTAGGCCCTGAAAGTCCAACTGCTCCTCTGTCTCCTCTGGTTCCAGTACATTTGCATGGCACTGCGCAGCAAACCCTCTCTGCAATATTGTCCTACGCAGAAAAAGAAAAAGAAATAATAAATGATTTAAGGGCCGAAAATAAAGCTCATGAAAGTCTCCTGCGTGATTGATTAGTACTCACCAGTTCTTCCATAAGCTCATAGTCCAAGTCCATGATATTGAGTCGTAAGGGTCTTGTGTACCTGAATCCGCGACCAAATTCCAGCAGCAAAGCCTCGTCAAATTGTGACACCCGCTCCAGCCCGACCAGGATGAAACTGTTCACTCCTGTTTTGCACATACAAGAGTTTCAGGAACAATAATTCCTTCTAAATATGATATTGCTATAATTTTATAGAGGTTAAAAGATAGATAGTCATTAACGGCTTTGTACTGTAACAACTTTTTACCTGACAGTCGAAGCTCCTCAACTCGCCTTTTCATTTCAGCATATGGGGCGTCAATACCATCAGTCAGATGAACAACAATCTTCAGGGGAAAAACACAATTCAGTTTCACACATTTCATTACACTTTCAATGAGTATTTTCATTAGTAAGTTTAAACTAGAGATATCTAGTTGTTTTGGCCTTGATCCAATTCCTGATTAGAGAAAATATTTTGGTTAAACACATTTCAAAGTATGCAAAACTACTGCCATGATGAATATTTAGTTTAACATGGTTTCCCCACATAAAAAGTAAATAAAAAAACTGAAAAGTGGCTAGAACACACAATTACCCTTTCTCCCTCATTGAGAAATTCTGGATCTGGCCTCGTCCCGCCCACCCGTCTTTTGTTTGTGAGGTTGTAACTAGCAGTGCCTGACAAATGTTGATAGTGTGTTTTTGCTCTCTGTACTGACAGTCTGCTCTGTGCTTGAGTTTTCAGGTTTCTTTGCTGGCTTTTGAGGATTTAGACAGCAATTGGTTTACGGATTGGAGACCTAAGCAAGCTTGCCCAGGATACGTTTCAATCTCAGATTTCAAAGAATGTGACAACACCTCTCTAGTGACAAACATTGCATGGATACAATTCAGTAGTTAAGACAAAATCACATTTTTTGAAATATGTATGTGACACATTAAAATAACATCTGTAGAACACTAAAGTTGGTGTTAAAAGAATTTTGATTGACATACTTTTCTTCTTGTTATTTATTAAACTGTTTGCATAGAATAATATTATACTGATTACTATTTTCTCTCACTGTTAAATTAAACTGTTGTGGATGTGTGTGGATATTGTTAAGAAACCAAAAAACAGCTTAAACTCACAAGATAACATGGGAGCCACTGTTTTGTCCTTGTCTAAGCACGGTGTGTTCCTGAGGGCATACATGCCCTCCCAGACCAGATAGATGAGACGACATCGTCTCTTACCAGATAACAACTGACAACATCAACTCTGTATCATGATTGTATTACATTCCACTTGGTATTATAAAAAGCGGCTGTAGAGAGCTTTTCGTTAGGTCACTTCTGTACTTATGCTGTGAGTACTGTAACTGCCTCCTTGTGTTCACAAGTAAAAATTAACTTTGATATAACTTCAGTGGTTCTGTCTATCCTTTGATAATGAAATTATTCTAACAGTTGGCATACAGTATTTTTAATGAACACATTGATCATCAAAACTATTACAGTGATCATGCTATATTATTGATATGATTTGAATGAAGATTAAATGGGAGAATGTGACTCCAAAAATGAGAAGCTGCTACCTGGATGTTTTGTACACTGCCCTTCGCAAATGAAAAAGAGAGAGCTAAGGTCAGGTTTAGAGAGGCCAGGTTAACTTTTTCCAATCTCATTTTGGCTTGGGACATAGTTTAAACTGTTTTAGTAACCAACCTTGACAACGTCCTCATGTCTGGTTTTGAACCTGTTGGTGTAAGCTGAGATGGTCTTGCCATTGAGGACAAAGGGGCCACGACTCCCTAGGGCTTTGAAGGCCCCAATGAGCTCCCCAGCATTGTCTGTGAAGTCCAGCTGGACAGGCTCAGAGGCAGAGTCCATGGCCAGCATGCCCATTTGCACAGAGGGAATCTGCCCAGATGAGCAACTGATGGCTGCCAATTTAGGAATCCTCTTCAGAATGGCCTCCATATTTTTCTGGAGGTTGGTCTGAGCACTGAAGATATTCTGGGCAGCAACATCAAAGCCCACCAACACCTCTATGCTGCAGGCTGTAAAACATAGCATTTTCTAAGGCATTTTTTGTGAACCACAGAAAACATCTGGAAAATAAAACTTTTAATTAAAGGTTGCAAACTAAATGTGAAATAATCAATTAGGAAGAAAGAAACACTGTCTCTTACTTTTAGGAGTTTCTTGAACAATAGCACACAGCTTCCCTTTCACTTCATCATCCAAAGTTTCCAGAATTTGCTCATTGAGCTCTGAAAGTCCTAGGAAGGTGCTTGCTCTAGCCACAGTGGAGGACTCACTTGCCAGGTCTTCTAACTCATTCTCAATGTCGCCAACGCCTACAGCAAAGACTCTCACACCTTTTTTCTTCAGACCAAGGGCTGCTGTTTTCCCATCATCAGCTGAGCGTCCTCCAGTGAGAACCATAAGAATCTGAGGAGTGCCCTCATCCATCCTACTGCCTTTTTCTTTGGTAAAGTGAACATCTTGAACATGGCGAATGGCTGCACCAGTGTTGATTCTACGTCCACCTTTGTACTCTGTTCGGCCAATGGCACTTACAATGTCTTGCTTGTTCTTGTAGGTGTTGAGGTAGAAGACGTCAGTCACATCTGCTGTATAATGCGCCAGGCCAATGCGCAGGTTGTCTCTCTCGTTGAAGAACAGGTCAATTAGGTTGGTGATAAACAACATCACTTCATTAAAGTTGTCTCTGCCCAAGTTAATGGAGCCATCCACCAAAAACACTATATCAGCCTTTTTGGGGGCTGGAAGGCCTGATGCTATGAGAAGGACAATGAGATATCGATGAGGACAAGGTTGAGAAGGGTGAAAACAGGAGACGAAATGGAGAAAATTGACAAATTAGATTTTAGCAATGTTTGACCTTGTCCTTGTGTATATTTGCATGCTTTCCTTTCTGTACTATTTTGAAATGTTCGGTTTAATGTGTCTTTGTCTAGCTTTGTTTCCTGTTGAGTGTGATTAGTCCTTAATGTGTTTCACCTGTTCGATCCCTCCCTGCTCGTTTGCCTCTGTATTTAATGTGCTCTGTTCTGTTCAGTCCTTGTCAGGTCCTCATCTCATGTTGTGTTTCTGCTTGGTCTCTGCGAACCTGTTATTGTGTTGAATGTTGTTACCCATTTCGGATTATCACTATATGGATTACTACCCTTATTTGAATTCTTACCTACAGTCACTACATGTAAGCCTGGAGTTTCTGTTGTTTAAATAAATACTACAGCTGCATTAGTTCCTGCTAGTGTCTTGCATTTGAGCCAAGAACTCGGTTTTTCCTGTCTCGGCACTCGGCCAATCTTGACACCTTATTTATGTAAAACATACGTTACTTAAGTATCTCTAATATGTGTACATGGTTTCACAACTTACTAGGATCCTCAAAGTCTGTGGGTGGTTCCTCAATGATCCCACTCAACCGCTCAATAACCCCCTGCCGGACTGCTGGCAGGCCATGGAAGTCAGGAACTTGGAGGACATCAGCTGAGGTGGTGGCAATTTGGGTTAGCTGCCTTTTGTCAGCACCAGCAGCTCCAACACCAATGCAGTTGACCCGGGTGCCCTTAAGCAGAGGTCCATAGATAGAAACATCTTGGGGGGAATGTCCACCTGTGAGAACCACAAGATGCTGGGAGGCCTCAGCTTGACGAACACCAGCAGCGGGTTTAAACTCGTTTTTTATAACATAGTCAATGGCATCAGCCAGATGTGATGCCCGGCCACCTATCTGCCGAAGTCTTTGAATAGCAGAGACAACAGCTTGCTTGTTATTGTGAGAGTTGAGTGAGAACTCTGTTTTAACTCTGTCGGCATACTGGACAACACCCACACGCACTTGATCAGGCTGCACATCGAGTTGTCGGACAATGTTGAGGATGAAGTCACGGATATGAACAATGCCTTTAGCACCTGTACTATCTGAGCCATCAATAAGGAAGATAATGTCCTTTCTTCCAAGATTTAGGTTACCTGCAAAAAAAGCACAACAAAGAGAAGAGGTATATATACGTACTTTATTTTGAAATATATTAGAAAAAGGCTGATGCATAATACCTCCATAACAGAACAGAGCTCTGCACCCTGATGCATGTTTTTTTTTATTTTTTTTTTTATTATATGAGTTATGTAAAAAGCAAATCATGAAAATGTGTATCAGTTATTGCTTAGAGCAATTGTAGCTAGTATGATATAGTATTTCTTACCTAAATCCACTGATGGAGGAACATAACTACTGATGATATCACTGGTGGATATTGTTTTGACTGAATCAATGAGCTGTGACTCCACTCTTGGAAGCTGCTGGAAACTGTCAACTGTATATACAAGTTCGGGCTTCAGGGAAATCTGTTTCAGTTCATCAGTGTCTGCATTCCTTGATCCAATGGCAAGAGGTGCAACCTGGTTTCTCTTAAGTTGGTCAGCTGCAGTGGATACATCATCTGCAGACTTTCCACCTGTAACTAGAATGAGGAACTGAGGTACCCCATCCTCAATGCGGCTACCTGCTGACCTCTGGTAGACGTTTCTGTAGACCCACTCGAGAGCACGACCTGTGTTTAGACGGTTCCCACCTTTGCTTTGAAGTTTCATCACAGCCTGGCGTATCTCATCTTTGGTGGAGAATTCATTCAGAAGAAATTCTAACTTTGGGTCATCGCTGTACTGTACCACTGAAATTCGGACCTTATCCAATCCTACATCCAGCTTCTCCACAACTCTTCTTATCATTTCACGGATGGAAAAAAACTCACGACCCGCTGTTGTGCCATCAACTAAAAATACGACATCCCTCTTTTCTCCTCCCGTGGTTGCTGGTGTGATTACTGCTCAGAAAGAATGCAAGCACAGTAACAAGGTGAGATTACTAACTACACAGTTTCTGATAGATATAGAGGACATACATTATGACTGAAAAAGTCAAGTATCATGTAAAAAGTATACAATTCAATTGAGTAAATTACCATCAATGGTTGGGAATACTGGACGCATCCTGGTAATGTCATCATCTGACAGCTCAGTGAGAGTGTTAATTAAGTTTTCTTGGACTGTGTACAGGCCAGGGAGGTCATCTACAGTGAAGGCAAAGTTAGGCACGTATGACACCACTCGGAGCTCTGTCGGGTTAACATCCCTGGTCCCAATGCTGAAGGGAAGAACTCTAGATTGTTTAAGGGAAGATGCTGCACTACTGATGTCATCTGTTGAAGACCCACTGGAGACGACAATTACAAATTGCGGTACACCCTCTTGCTTCCTGCCACCACGTGCTGCTGTCAGAACATCCTGACTGACAAACTGCAAGGCCTGTCCAAGGTTACGTTGTCTTCCTCCTCGCTGCCTGATTCCCTTAACGGCATTCAAAACACCTTCTTTGGTTGTATGTGTGTTTAGAAACATGTCAGCCTGAGCAGAGTCACCATACTGGACCACACCAATCCGGATCTTGTTCTCGCCCACATTGAGACTCTCCACGACCCTGCGGATAAACTCCTGGATGATAGGAAATTCCCGTCCAACACCATTAGATCCATCAACAAGGAAAACAACATCCTTTCGGGGGCCCTGCGTCTCGGCTGAAAGAGAGAAACATTTTTACTATATTGTGCAACAAAAAATATTAAAATATGGAAGAAAAGATCAAAGTACTTTTACGGCAGCAGTTATACACCAAGGTATAGCAGCTTTCATGACTGAGACTGTTGGACTCCTTTTTGCAACCTTTCTCGATAACATAGAGAAATGTTTAGCGCATAATGTGTTCCTAAACCATATATAGACAGCATGTTTTAATGCCAAATGTGTGGTAATCTGGTGAATATTCAAGAGGCCATTTACATTTACATCATCTTACAATGAACTGTCCTTATTGCAGGAGGACCTTGTTAATTGTGCTGAACAGTTGTCAGGATTATATTAGTTATACTAAAAAGTAAAAAATGATGGGGTCATTGTTTATTACCTTGTAGCAGTGTATTTTACAAACTAATAAGCAATTTGCCATGAAGACACCGATTGACTCTGCACCACTGTCTGCTTAGCTGTAATGAACACTTTGCAAGTGCTAAGAGTATTGTAGCAATAGCCACCGCTCTTATGTCACATCATGCTTGCCTAGTGCTGGACTGAGTACTTTGTTAAATTAGCTGCTTATTGTACCAAAATGCAAGTGTCACTTTTTGTTAGTGTTTGTAATATGTCTGCTCAGAATGTGGTAGCTTATGTTGGTAATTGTTATTTTTGTGCTGGTATATAATTTAAACAATTAGTGAGGTGGATATAACCCATTATGTTGTTAACATTGCCAAACAATAGCTGCTTTTAGCCTCTCAAACCACGCTGCTTCATGTCTCAAAATTGCTTGCCACAGTGTTGCAAGTCGATAAAAATGCATCTACTGTTTGGAGAGTGTGTACTAGGGATGGGCGATACCACACTTTTAGGATTCGATACGATACCGATACTTTTTCTTGCATTTTCATCGATATCGATACCGATACCGTTAATTTCTTATTGTCAATTTTTGTCAGTAAAAATATTATTATATTTAAGACAAATCACAAGACAAATACAGACCATTTATACAAAATGTATTATGGTCAATACATAATAAAATTAAAATTAAAATAAATAACATAAATATGAATGAAATAAATTAAATATGAACAAAAACATACACATTTTCAGGCCCTTGGCTGTGTCGCTGTCGGCTGTGTCGCACGTTGACGCTCATTCGATCGTCTCCTGTCACGTGACATGGGCCAGCTCAATACGCCGCCAGGTACAGGGGTGTCCCGGCACATAGTAATTTAAGTAAGTAATCTAAAACAGCTGAAAGTGATGCATACACCCCCAATTATTATTTTTTAGTTTATATCGATATTCTTTTAAGGAAATCAATGCCAAATGAGTAGCGTGAGTATATTGATCTATCGATACCACAGGATCGATACGCCCATCCCTAGTGTGTACTTGAAATTGTTTAATTTTTTAACTGAGGGGCAAGGAGCAAGAGAAGTGACTTTGCAGTAGACACAACACAATTTTCCTAAAACTGCCAATAACTCGATTTATGCTGCTCCATTTGAAGAATAAGTAAGGAAATACTAAAGTTTAGAGAACCCTGCTCATGCGGTTTGTATGCCGCCACGTAAGGACTGTAAGGTAAAATGACAAAGTACATTTTCATAGGAAATCAGAAGGGGCAGAAAGAGGCAGGTAGCCTTTCTTGTTAAAATACCAGGTGATTTTAGGGAGATGCTACAACAGCCTCCATGTAAGACTAAAGTTGCTGTTAGATACTGGGAAGTTCAGTCAATTCAAACGCGGAATGAACAGAAGTGGCACGAGCAAATTTAGTTTGCAATTATTTGCTCCTGGTTCCATCTCGCCTAACAACTGTTTTGTCAAATTGGTACTGGCTGACCTGAACGTAGTGAAATACTATTTAATACAGTAAAAGTTACGTCCTAACATGATCTTAGAATGTAGAAATCTGGCACTTTCTTACCAGTTACTGTTGGTGTCATGGGCGTGGCCCTCACCAGCACTGTGCTCATTACAGAGGAGAGCTGTTCTTGGACACTGGGGAGGTCAGTGAACTCCGACAATGATAGAGCATAACTAGGGTCATATGATATCTTCTGCAGCTCTCCACTGTCAGAGCTCCTTGTTCCAATGCCTATCACAAAGATGCCCTGCTGTTTGAGAGCAGAGGCTGGGGCATCTACATTGTCAAAAGACCTCCCACCATTTAGCAGGATCAACATCTGTGGAACACCTTGCAGGCGCCTACTCCCGGAGGAGTTTGTAAAGACATTGTCCCTGACGTATTGGAGTGCAGCACCAGTGTTGAGAGGCCTGCCTCCTCTGTGTCTCAGCCCTCTGACCGAATCCACAATATCCTCTCTTGTGGTGTATGTTTTCAGATAGAAATGGACTTCTGCATCTCTGCCGTACTGGACTACAGAGACACGGTCTTTGTTTTCTCCCACATTGAGTTTCTCCACCACTCTCTCAACAAAATCACGCATGGCAGGGAAGCCATACCTTGTGCTATCAGAACCATCCAGAAGGAATACGATATCTTTTTTGGCAGTGTCAACTGAGAAAAGACAGGAAGACAAAAAATAAAGACATTTGCAAAAGGTACGCTTGTGGACTAATCATCAAGTGGTGGACTATATTTTTTAAAGCCCCTAGCACTGCCTACATCGATTTTAAAAAGAAGGAAAGCACACCCCCGCCTATATTTAAATGCGCTTAACACATTGCACTTCATTTATTCCCCTCAGTGGAGGTAAAACAAGTCAGCCTTTTAGGCCAGCAAGAGGCCGTGCACGTTAACATACCAAGTACAGTTGGTAATTCTGGGGTGACGTCAATGACCACAGAGTCCACTGCGGACTGAAGTTGCTGTTGGATACTGGGAAGTTCAGTGAATTCAGACAAAGATAGAGCAGAACTGGCATCGTGGGATATCGTCTGCAGTTCTTTGCTATCAGAGCTCCTGGTTCCAATTGCAAAGGCCAAGACACCCAGCTGTTTGAGAGCAGAGGCCGGTGCATCAACACTGTCAGAAGACCTTCCACCACTTAGCAATATCAGGACCTGTGGAACTCCTTCCAGGCGCCTGCTTCCAGCAGAGGCTGTGAAGACATTATCTCTCAAGTACTGGAGAGCTGCTCCAGTGTTGAGGGGTCTTCCGCCTTTGTGCCTTAAAGCTCTGACAGTGTCAAGGATCTCGCCTTTTGTTTTGTACGTGTTCAGATAGAACTGGACAGCTGGATCTCTGCTGTACTGAACCACTGAGACACGGTCTTTGGTGTCATCCACACTTAGTTTCTCGACTAGTCTTTGGACAAAGTCTCGCATAGCTGGGAATCCAGTTCTAGTACCATCAGATCCATCCAACAAGATGACAACATCCCTTCCTGGTGACTGTCTCTCCACTAAGGAATATAGAATTTCAGACATATTTAGCTTCATGTGTCAAACGTTTTCCTGTGCAAAAGTCAGATGATGAAAGCTAACCTCAACGTTTACAACATTTTCTTTATTAATGCTGGAACTGTTTTCTCAAAGTGGCACTGGCTGACCTATACTTAGTGAAATACTATTTAATACAGTTCAATTTGCATACTACCATGATCTAAGAATGTAAAAATTGTTCACTTTCTTACCAGTTACTGTTGGTGTCATGGGCGTGGCCCTCACCAGCACTGTGCTCATTACAGAGGAGAGCTGTTCTTGGACACTGGGGAGGTCAGTGAACTCTGACAATGATAGAGCATAACTAGGGTCATATGATATCTTCTGCAGCTCTCCACTGTCAGAGCTCCTTGTTCCAATGCCTATCACAAAGATGCCCTGCTGTTTGAGAGCAGAGGCTGGGGCATCTACATTGTCAAAAGACCTCCCACCATTTAGCAGGATCAACATCTGTGGAACACCTTGCAGGCGCCTACTCCCGGAGGAGTTTGTAAAGACATTGTCCCTGACGTATTGGAGTGCGGCACCAGTGTTGAGAGGCCTGCCTCCTCTGTGTCTCAGCCCTCTGACCGAATCCACAATATCCTCTCTTGTGGTGTATGTTTTCAGATAGAAATGGACTTCTGCATCTCTGCCGTACTGGACTACAGAGACACGGTCTTTGTTTTCTCCCACATTGAGTTTCTCCACCACTCTCTCAACAAAATCACGCATGGCAGGGAAGCCATACCTTGTGCTATCAGAACCATCCAGAAGGAATACGATATCTTTTTTGGCAGTGTCAACTGAGAAAAGACAGGAAGACAAAAAATAAAGACATTTGCAAAAGGTACGCTTGTGGACTAATCATCAAGTGGTGGACTATATTTTTTAAAGCCCCTAGCACTGCCTACATCGATTTTAAAAAGAAGGAAAGCACACCCCCGCCTATATTTAAATGCGCTTAACACATTGCACTTCATTTATTCCCCTCAGTGGAGGTAAAACAAGTCAGCCTTTTAGGCCAGCAAGAGGCCGTGCACGTTAACATACCAAGTACAGTTGGTAATTCTGGGGTGACGTCAATGACCACAGAGTCCACTGTGGACTGAAGTTGCTGTTGGATACTGGGAAGTTCAGTGAATTCAGACAAAGATAGAGCAGAACTGGCATCGTGGGATATCGTCTGCAGTTCTTTGCTATCAGAGCTCCTGGTTCCAATTGCAAAGGCCAAGACACCCAGCTGTTTGAGAGCAGAGGCCGGTGCATCAACACTGTCAGAAGACCTTCCACCACTTAGCAATATCAGGACCTGTGGAACTCCTTCCAGGCGCCTGCTTCCAGCAGAGGCTGTGAAGACATTATCTCTCAAGTACTGGAGAGCTGCTCCAGTGTTGAGGGGTCTTCCGCCTTTGTGCCTTAAAGCTCTGACAGTGTCAAGGATCTCGCCTTTTGTTTTGTACGTGTTCAGATAGAACTGGACAGCTGGATCTCTGCTGTACTGAACCACTGAGACACGGTCTTTGGTGTCATCCACACTTAGTTTCTCGACTAGTCTTTGGACAAAGTCTCGCATAGCTGGGAATCCAGTTCTAGTACCATCAGATCCATCCAACAAGATGACAACATCCCTTCCTGGTGACTGTCTCTCCACTAAGGAATATAGAATTTCAGACATATTTAGCTTCATGTGTCAAACGTTTTCCTGTGCAAAAGTCAGATGATGAAAGCTAACCTCAACGTTTACAACATTTTCTTTATTAATGCTGGAACTGTTTTCTCAAAGTGGCACTGGCTGACCTATACTTAGTGAAATACTATTTAATACAGTTCAATTTGCATCCTACCATGATCTAAGAATGTAAAAATTGTTCACTTTCTTACCAGTTACTGTTGGTGTCATGGGCGTGGCCCTCACCAGCACTGTGCTCATTACAGAGGAGAGCTGTTCTTGGACACTGGGGAGGTCAGTGAACTCCGACACTGATAGAGCATAACTAGGGTCATATGATATCTTCTGCAGCTCTCCACTGTCAGAGCTCCTTGTTCCAATGCCTATCACAAAGATGCCCTGCTGTTTGAGAGCAGAGGCTGGGGCATCTACATTGTCAAAAGACCTCCCACCATTTAGCAGGATCAACATCTGTGGAACACCTTGCAGGCGCCTACTCCCGGAGGAGTTTGTAAAGACATTGTCCCTGACGTATTGGAGTGCGGCACCAGTGTTGAGAGGCCTGCCTCCTCTGTGTCTCAGCCCTCTGACCGAATCCACAATATCCTCTCTTGTGGTGTATGTTTTCAGGTAGAAATGGACTTCTGCATCTCTGCCGTACTGGACTACAGAGACACGGTCTTTGTTTTCTCCCACATTGAGTTTCTCCACCACTCTCTCAACAAAATCACGCATGGCAGGGAAGCCATACCTTGTGCTATCAGAACCATCCAGAAGGAATACGATATCTTTTTTGGCAGTGTCAACTGAGAAAAGACAGGAAGACAAAAAATAAAGACATTTGCAAAAAGTAAGCTTGTGGACTAATCATCAAGTGGTGGACTATATTTTTTAAAGCCCCTAGCACTGCCTACATCGATTTTAAAAAGAAGGAAAGCACACCCCCCCCTATATTTAAATGCGCTTAACACATTGCACTTCATGTATTCCCCTCAGTGGAGGTAAAACAAGTCAGCCTTTTAGGCCAGCAAGAGGCCGTGCACGTTAACATACCAAGTACAGTTGGTAATTCTGGGGTGACGTCAATGACCACAGAGTCCACTGCGGACTGAAGTTGCTGTTGGATACTGGGAAGTTCAGTGAATTCAGACAAAGATAGAGCAGAACTGGCATCGTGGGATATCGTCTGCAGTTCTTTGCTATCAGAGCTCCTGGTTCCAATTGCAAAGGCCAAGACACCCAGCTGTTTGAGAGCAGAGGCCGGTGCATCAACACTGTCAGAAGACCTTCCACCACTTAGCAATATCAGGACCTGTGGAACTCCTTCCAGGCGCCTGCTTCCAGCAGAGGCTGTGAAGACATTATCTCTCAAGTACTGGAGAGCTGCTCCAGTGTTGAGGGGTCTTCCGCCTTTGTGCCTTAAAGCTCTGACAGTGTCAAGGATCTCGCCTTTTGTTTTGTACGTGTTCAGATAGAACTGGACAGCTGGATCTCTGCTGTACTGAACCACTGAGACACGGTCTTTGGTGTCATCCACACTTAGTTTCTCGACTAGTCTTTGGACAAAGTCTCGCATAGCTGGGAATCCTGTTCTAGTACCATCAGATCCATCCAACAAGATGACAACATCCCTTCCTGGTGGCTGTCTCTCCACTAAGGAATATAGAATTTCAGACAAATTTAGCTTCACGTGTCAAACGTTTTCCTTTGCAAAAGTCAGATGATGAAAGCTAACCTCAACGTTTACAACATTTTCTTTATTAATGCTGGAACTGTTTTCTCAAAGTGGCACTGGCTGACCTATACTTAGTGAAATACTATTTAATACAGTTGAATTTGCATCCTACCATGATCTTAGAATGTAAAAATTGTTCACTTTCTTACCAGTTACTGTTGGTGTCATGGGCGTGGCCCTCACCAGCACTGTGCTCATTACAGAGGAGAGCTGTTCTTGGACACTGGGGAGGTCAGTGAACTCCGACACTGATAGAGCATAACTAGGGTCATATGATATCTTCTGCAGCTCTCCACTGTCAGAGCTCCTTGTTCCAATGCCTATCACAAAGATGCCCTGCTGTTTGAGAGCAGAGGCTGGGGCATCTACATTGTCAAAAGACCTCCCACCATTTAGCAGGATCAACATCTGTGGAACACCTTGCAGGCGCCTACTCCCGGAGGAGTTTGTAAAGACATTGTCCCTGACGTATTGGAGTGCGGCACCAGTGTTGAGAGGCCTGCCTCCTCTGTGTCTCAGCCCTCTGACCGAATCCACAATATCCTCTCTTGTGGTGTATGTTTTCAGGTAGAAATGGACTTCTGCATCTCTGCCGTACTGGACTACAGAGACACGGTCTTTGTTTTCTCCCACATTGAGTTTCTCCACCACTCTCTCAACAAAATCACGCATGGCAGGGAAGCCATACCTTGTGCTATCAGAACCATCCAGAAGGAATACGATATCTTTTTTGGCAGTGTCAACTGAGAAAAGACAGGAAGACAAAAAATAAAGACATTTGCAAAAAGTAAGCTTGTGGACTAATCATCAAGTGGTGGACTATATTTTTTAAAGCCCCTAGCACTGCCTACATCGATTTTAAAAAGGAAAGCACACCCCCGCCTATATTTAAATGCGCTTAACACATTGCACTTCATTTATTCCCCTCAGTGGAGGTAAAACAAGTCAGCCTTTTAGGCCAGCAAGAGGCCGTGCACGTTAACATACCAAGTACAGTTGGTAATTCTGGGGTGACGTCAATGACCACAGAGTCCACTGCGGACTGAAGTTGCTGTTGGATACTGGGAAGTTCAGTGAATTCAGACAAAGATAGAGCAGAACTGGCATCGTGGGATATCGTCTGCAGTTCTTTGCTATCAGAGCTCCTGGTTCCAATTGCAAAGGCCAAGACACCCAGCTGTTTGAGAGCAGAGGCCGGTGCATCAACACTGTCAGAAGACCTTCCACCACTTAGCAATATCAGGACCTGTGGAACTCCTTCCAGGCGCCTGCTTCCAGCAGAGGCTGTGAAGACATTATCTCTCAAGTACTGGAGAGCTGCTCCAGTGTTGAGGGGTCTTCCGCCTTTGTGCCTTAAAGCTCTGACAGTGTCAAGGATCTCGCCTTTTGTTTTGTACGTGTTCAGATAGAACTGGACAGCTGGATCTCTGCTGTACTGAACCACTGAGACACGGTCTTTGGTGTCATCCACACTTAGTTTCTCGACTAGTCTTTGGACAAAGTCTCGCATAGCTGGGAATCCAGTTCTAGTACCATCAGATCCATCCAACAAGATGACAACATCCCTTCCTGGTGACTGTCTCTCCACTAAGGAATATAGAATTTCAGACATATTTAGCTTCATGTGTCAAACGTTTTCCTGTGCAAAAGTCAGATGATGAAAGCTAACCTCAACGTTTACAACATTTTCTTTATTAATGCTGGAACTGTTTTCTCAAAGTGGCACTGGCTGACCTATACTTAGTGAAATACTATTTAATACAGTTCAATTTGCATCCTACCATGATCTAAGAATGTAAAAATTGTTCACTTTCTTACCAGTTACTGTTGGTGTCATGGGCGTGGCCCTCACCAGCACTGTGCTCATTACAGAGGAGAGCTGTTCTTGGACACTGGGGAGGTCAGTGAACTCCGACACTGATAGAGCATAACTAGGGTCATATGATATCTTCTGCAGCTCTCCACTGTCAGAGCTCCTTGTTCCAATGCCTATCACAAAGATGCCCTGCTGTTTGAGAGCAGAGGCTGGGGCATCTACATTGTCAAAAGACCTCCCACCATTTAGCAGGATCAACATCTGTGGAACACCTTGCAGGCGCCTACTCCCGGAGGAGTTTGTAAAGACATTGTCCCTGACGTATTGGAGTGCGGCACCAGTGTTGAGAGGCCTGCCTCCTCTGTGTCTCAGCCCTCTGACCGAATCCACAATATCCTCTCTTGTGGTGTATGTTTTCAGGTAGAAATGGACTTCTGCATCTCTGCCGTACTGGACTACAGAGACACGGTCTTTGTTTTCTCCCACATTGAGTTTCTCCACCACTCTCTCAACAAAATCACGCATGGCAGGGAAGCCATACCTTGTGCTATCAGAACCATCCAGAAGGAATACGATATCTTTTTTGGCAGTGTCAACTGAGAAAAGACAGGAAGACAAAAAATAAAGACATTTGCAAAAAGTAAGCTTGTGGACTAATCATCAAGTGGTGGACTATATTTTTTAAAGCCCCTAGCACTGCCTACATCGATTTTAAAAAGAAGGAAAGCACACCCCCCCCTATATTTAAATGCGCTTAACACATTGCACTTCATGTATTCCCCTCAGTGGAGGTAAAACAAGTCAGCCTTTTAGGCCAGCAAGAGGCCGTGCACGTTAACATACCAAGTACAGTTGGTAATTCTGGGGTGACGTCAATGACCACAGAGTCCACTGCGGACTGAAGTTGCTGTTGGATACTGGGAAGTTCAGTGAATTCAGACAAAGATAGAGCAGAACTGGCATCGTGGGATATCGTCTGCAGTTCTTTGCTATCAGAGCTCCTGGTTCCAATTGCAAAGGCCAAGACACCCAGCTGTTTGAGAGCAGAGGCCGGTGCATCAACACTGTCAGAAGACCTTCCACCACTTAGCAATATCAGGACCTGTGGAACTCCTTCCAGGCGCCTGCTTCCAGCAGAGGCTGTGAAGACATTATCTCTCAAGTACTGGAGAGCTGCTCCAGTGTTGAGGGGTCTTCCGCCTTTGTGCCTTAAAGCTCTGACAGTGTCAAGGATCTCGCCTTTTGTTTTGTACGTGTTCAGATAGAACTGGACAGCTGGATCTCTGCTGTACTGAACCACTGAGACACGGTCTTTGGTGTCATCCACACTTAGTTTCTCGACTAGTCTTTGGACAAAGTCTCGCATAGCTGGGAATCCTGTTCTAGTACCATCAGATCCATCCAACAAGATGACAACATCCCTTCCTGGTGGCTGTCTCTCCACTAAGGAATATAGAATTTCAGACAAATTTAGCTTCACGTGTCAAACGTTTTCCTGTACAAAAGTCAGATGATGAAAGCTAACCTCAACGTTTACAACATTTTCTTTATTAATGCTGGAACTGTTTTCTCAAAGTGGCACTGGCTGACCTATACTTAGTGAAATACTATTTAATACAGTTGAATTTGCATCCTACCATGATCTTAGAATGTAAAAATTGTTCACTTTCTTACCAGTTACTGTTGGTGTCATGGGCGTGGCCCTCACCAGCACTGTGCTCATTACAGAGGAGAGCTGTTCTTGGACACTGGGGAGGTCAGTGAACTCCGACACTGATAGAGCATAACTAGGGTCATATGATATCTTCTGCAGCTCTCCACTGTCAGAGCTCCTTGTTCCAATGCCTATCACAAAGATGCCCTGCTGTTTGAGAGCAGAGGCTGGGGCATCTACATTGTCAAAAGACCTCCCACCATTTAGCAGGATCAACATCTGTGGAACACCTTGCAGGCGCCTACTCCCGGAGGAGTTTGTAAAGACATTGTCCCTGACGTATTGGAGTGCGGCACCAGTGTTGAGAGGCCTGCCTCCTCTGTGTCTCAGCCCTCTGACCGAATCCACAATATCCTCTCTTGTGGTGTATGTTTTCAGGTAGAAATGGACTTCTGCATCTCTGCCGTACTGGACTACAGAGACACGGTCTTTGTTTTCTCCCACATTGAGTTTCTCCACCACTCTCTCAACAAAATCACGCATGGCAGGGAAGCCATACCTTGTGCTATCAGAACCATCCAGAAGGAATACGATATCTTTTTTGGCAGTGTCAACTGAGAAAAGACAGGAAGACAAAAAATAAAGACATTTGCAAAAAGTAAGCTTGTGGACTAATCATCAAGTGGTGGACTATATTTTTTAAAGCCCCTAGCACTGCCTACATCGATTTTAAAAGAAGGAAAGCACACCCCCCGCCTATATTTAAATGCGCTTAACACATTGCACTTCATTTATTCCCCTCAGTGGAGGTAAAACAAGTCAGCCTTTTAGGCCAGCAAGAGGCCGTGCACGTTAACATACCAAGTACAGTTGGTAATTCTGGGGTGACGTCAATGACCACAGAGTCCACTGCGGACTGAAGTTGCTGTTGGATACTGGGAAGTTCAGTGAATTCAGACAAAGATAGAGCAGAACTGGCATCGTGGGATATCGTCTGCAGTTCTTTGCTATCAGAGCTCCTGGTTCCAATTGCAAAGGCCAAGACACCCAGCTGTTTGAGAGCAGAGGCCGGTGCATCAACACTGTCAGAAGACCTTCCACCACTTAGCAATATCAGGACCTGTGGAACTCCTTCCAGGCGCCTGCTTCCAGCAGAGGCTGTGAAGACATTATCTCTCAAGTACTGGAGAGCTGCTCCAGTGTTGAGGGGTCTTCCGCCTTTGTGCCTTAAAGCTCTGACAGTGTCAAGGATCTCGCCTTTTGTTTTGTACGTGTTCAGATAGAACTGGACAGCTGGATCTCTGCTGTACTGAACCACTGAGACACGGTCTTTGGTGTCATCCACACTTAGTTTCTCGACTAGTCTTTGGACAAAGTCTCGCATAGCTGGGAATCCAGTTCTAGTACCATCAGATCCATCCAACAAGATGACAACATCCCTTCCTGGTGGCTGTCTCTCCACTAAGGAATATAGAATTTCAGACATATTTAGCTTCATGTGTCAAACGTTTTCCTGTGCAAAAGTCAGATGATGAAAGCTAACCTCAACGTTTACAACATTTTCTTTATTAATGCTGGAACTGTTTTCTCAAAGTGGCACTGGCTGACCTATACTTAGTGAAATACTATTTAATACAGTTCAATTTGCATCCTACCATGATCTAAGAATGTAAAAATTGTTCACTTTCTTACCAGTTACTGTTGGTGTCATGGGCGTGGCCCTCACCAGCACTGTGCTCATTACAGAGGAGAGCTGTTCTTGGACACTGGGGAGGTCAGTGAACTCCGACACTGATAGAGCATAACTAGGGTCATATGATATCTTCTGCAGCTCTCCACTGTCAGAGCTCCTTGTTCCAATGCCTATCACAAAGATGCCCTGCTGTTTGAGAGCAGAGGCTGGGGCATCTACATTGTCAAAAGACCTCCCACCATTTAGCAGGATCAACATCTGTGGAACACCTTGCAGGCGCCTACTCCCGGAGGAGTTTGTAAAGACATTGTCCCTGACGTATTGGAGTGCGGCACCAGTGTTGAGAGGCCTGCCTCCTCTGTGTCTCAGCCCTCTGACCGAATCCACAATATCCTCTCTTGTGGTGTATGTTTTCAGGTAGAAATGGACTTCTGCATCTCTGCCGTACTGGACTACAGAGACACGGTCTTTGTTTTCTCCCACATTGAGTTTCTCCACCACTCTCTCAACAAAATCACGCATGGCAGGGAAGCCATACCTTGTGCTATCAGAACCATCCAGAAGGAATACGATATCTTTTTTGGCAGTGTCAACTGAGAAAAGACAGGAAGACAAAAAATAAAGACATTTGCAAAAAGTAAGCTTGTGGACTAATCATCAAGTGGTGGACTATATTTTTTAAAGCCCCTAGCACTGCCTACATCGATTTTAAAAAGAAGGAAAGCACACCCCCGCCTATATTTAAATGCGCTTAACACATTGCACTTCATTTATTCCCCTCAGTGGAGGTAAAACAAGTCAGCCTTTTAGGCCAGCAAGAGGCCGTGCACGTTAACATACCAAGTACAGTTGGTAATTCTGGGGTGACGTCAATGACCACAGAGTCCACTGCGGACTGAAGTTGCTGTTGGATACTGGGAAGTTCAGTGAATTCAGACAAAGATAGAGCAGAACTGGCATCGTGGGATATCGTCTGCAGTTCTTTGCTATCAGAGCTCCTGGTTCCAATTGCAAAGGCCAAGACACCCAGCTGTTTGAGAGCAGAGGCCGGTGCATCAACACTGTCAGAAGACCTTCCACCACTTAGCAATATCAGGACCTGTGGAACTCCTTCCATGCGCCTGCTTCCAGCAGAGGCTGTGAAGACATTCTCTCTCAAGTACTGGAGAGCTGCTCCAGTGTTGAGGGGTCTTCCGCCTTTGTGCCTTAAAGCTCTGACAGTGTCAAGGATCTCGCCTTTTGTTTTGTACGTGTTCAGATAGAACTGGACAGCTGGATCTCTGCTGTACTGAACCACTGAGACACGGTCTTTGGTGTCATCCACACTTAGTTTCTCGACTAGTCTTTGGACAAAGTCTCGCATAGCTGGGAATCCAGTTCTAGTACCATCAGATCCATCCAACAAGATGACAACATCCCTTCCTGGTGGCTGTCTCTCCACTAAGGAATATAGAATTTCAGACAAATTTAGCTTCACGTGTCAAACGTTTTCCTGTACAAAAGTCAGATGATGAAAGCTAACCTCAACGTTTACAACATTTTCTTTATTAATGCTGGAACTGTTTTCTCAAAGTGGCACTGGCTGACCTATACTTAGTGAAATACTATTTAATACAGTTGAATTTGCATCCTACCATGATCTAGAATGTAAAAATTGTTCACTTTCTTACCAGTTACTGTTGGTGTCATGGGCGTGGCCCTCACCAGCACTGTGCTCATTACAGAGGAGAGCTGTTCTTGGACACTGGGGAGGTCAGTGAACTCCGACACTGATAGAGCATAACTAGGGTCATATGATATCTTCTGCAGCTCTCCACTGTCAGAGCTCCTTGTTCCAATGCCTATCACAAAGATGCCCTGCTGTTTGAGAGCAGAGGCTGGGGCATCTACATTGTCAAAAGACCTCCCACCATTTAGCAGGATCAACATCTGTGGAACACCTTGCAGGCGCCTACTCCCGGAGGAGTTTGTAAAGACATTGTCCCTGACGTATTGGAGTGCGGCACCAGTGTTGAGAGGCCTGCCTCCTCTGTGTCTCAGCCCTCTGACCGAATCCACAATATCCTCTCTTGTGGTGTATGTTTTCAGATAGAAATGGACTTCTGCATCTCTGCCGTACTGGACTACAGAGACACGGTCTTTGTTTTCTCCCACATTGAGTTTCTCCACCACTCTCTCAACAAAATCACGCATGGCAGGGAAGCCATACCTTGTGCTATCAGAACCATCCAGAAGGAATACGATATCTTTTTTGGCAGTGTCAACTGAGAAAAGACAGGAAGACAAAAAATAAAGACATTTGCAAAAAGTAAGTTTGTGGACTAATCATCAAGTGGTGGACTATATTTTTTAAAGCCCCTAGCACTGCCTACATCGATTTTAAAAAGAAGGAAAGCACACCCCCCCCCTATATTTAAATGCGCTTAACACATTGCACTTCATTTATTCCCCTCAGTGGAGGTAAAACAAGTCAGCCTTTTAGGCCAGCAAGAGGCCGTGCACGTTAACATACCAAGTACAGTTGGTAATTCTGGGGTGACGTCAATGACCACAGAGTCCACTGCGGACTGAAGTTGCTGTTGGATACTGGGAAGTTCAGTGAATTCAGACAAAGATAGAGCAGAACTGGCATCGTGGGATATCGTCTGCAGTTCTTTGCTATCAGAGCTCCTGGTTCCAATTGCAAAGGCCAAGACACCCAGCTGTTTGAGAGCAGAGGCCGGTGCATCAACACTGTCAGAAGACCTTCCACCACTTAGCAATATCAGGACCTGTGGAACTCCTTCCAGGCGCCTGCTTCCAGCAGAGGCTGTGAAGACATTATCTCTCAAGTACTGGAGAGCTGCTCCAGTGTTGAGGGGTCTTCCGCCTTTGTGCCTTAAAGCTCTGACAGTGTCAAGGATCTCGCCTTTTGTTTTGTACGTGTTCAGATAGAACTGGACAGCTGGATCTCTGCTGTACTGAACCACTGAGACACGGTCTTTGGTGTCATCCACACTTAGTTTCTCGACTAGTCTTTGGACAAAGTCTCGCATAGCTGGGAATCCAGTTCTAGTACCATCAGATCCATCCAACAAGATGACAACATCCCTTCCTGGTGGCTGTCTCTCCACTAAGGAATATAGAATTTCAGACATATTTAGCTTCATGTGTCAAACGTTTTCCTGTGCAAAAGTCAGATGATGAAAGCTAACCTCAACGTTTACAACATTTTCTTTATTAATGCTGGAACTGTTTTCTCAAAGTGGCACTGGCTGACCTATACTTAGTGAAATACTATTTAATACAGTTCAATTTGCATCCTACCATGATCTAAGAATGTAAAAATTGTTCACTTTCTTACCAGTTACTGTTGGTGTCATGGGCGTGGCCCTCACCAGCACTGTGCTCATTACAGAGGAGAGCTGTTCTTGGACACTGGGGAGGTCAGTGAACTCCGACACTGATAGAGCATAACTAGGGTCATATGATATCTTCTGCAGCTCTCCACTGTCAGAGCTCCTTGTTCCAATGCCTATCACAAAGATGCCCTGCTGTTTGAGAGCAGAGGCTGGGGCATCTACATTGTCAAAAGACCTCCCACCATTTAGCAGGATCAACATCTGTGGAACACCTTGCAGGCGCCTACTCCCGGAGGAGTTTGTAAAGACATTGTCCCTGACGTATTGGAGTGCGGCACCAGTGTTGAGAGGCCTGCCTCCTCTGTGTCTCAGCCCTCTGACCGAATCCACAATATCCTCTCTTGTGGTGTATGTTTTCAGATAGAAATGGACTTCTGCATCTCTGCCGTACTGGACTACAGAGACACGGTCTTTGTTTTCTCCCACATTGAGTTTCTCCACCACTCTCTCAACAAAATCACGCATGGCAGGGAAGCCATACCTTGTGCTATCAGAACCATCCAGAAGGAATACGATATCTTTTTTGGCAGTGTCAACTGAGAAAAGACAGGAAGACAAAAAATAAAGACATTTGCAAAAAGTAAGCTTGTGGACTAATCATCAAGTGGTGGACTATATTTTTTAAAGCCCCTAGCACTGCCTACATCGATTTTAAAAAGAAGGAAAGCACACCCCCGCCTATATTTAAATGCGCTTAACACATTGCACTTCATTTATTCCCCTCAGTGGAGGTAAAACAAGTCAGCCTTTTAGGCCAGCAAGAGGCCGTGCACGTTAACATACCAAGTACAGTTGGTAATTCTGGGGTGACGTCAATGACCACAGAGTCCACTGCGGACTGAAGTTGCTGTTGGATACTGGGAAGTTCAGTGAATTCAGACAAAGATAGAGCAGAACTGGCATCGTGGGATATCGTCTGCAGTTCTTTGCTATCAGAGCTCCTGGTTCCAATTGCAAAGGCCAAGACACCCAGCTGTTTGAGAGCAGAGGCCGGTGCATCAACACTGTCAGAAGACCTTCCACCACTTAGCAATATCAGGACCTGTGGAACTCCTTCCAGGCGCCTGCTTCCAGCAGAGGCTGTGAAGACATTATCTCTCAAGTACTGGAGAGCTGCTCCAGTGTTGAGGGGTCTTCCGCCTTTGTGCCTTAAAGCTCTGACAGTGTCAAGGATCTCGCCTTTTGTTTTGTACGTGTTCAGATAGAACTGGACAGCTGGATCTCTGCTGTACTGAACCACTGAGACACGGTCTTTGGTGTCATCCACACTTAGTTTCTCGACTAGTCTTTGGACAAAGTCTCGCATAGCTGGGAATCCAGTTCTAGTACCATCAGATCCATCCAACAAGATGACAACATCCCTTCCTGGTGGCTGTCTCTCCACTAAGGAATATAGAATTTCAGACATATTTAGCTTCATGTGTCAAACGTTTTCCTGTGCAAAAGTCAGATGATGAAAGCTAACCTCAACGTTTACAACATTTTCTTTATTAATGCTGGAACTGTTTTCTCAAAGTGGCACTGGCTGACCTATACTTAGTGAAATACTATTTAATACAGTTCAATTTGCATCCTACCATGATCTAGAATGTAAAAATTGTTCACTTTCTTACCAGTTACTGTTGGTGTCATGGGCGTGGCCCTCACCAGCACTGTGCTCATTACAGAGGAGAGCTGTTCTTGGACACTGGGGAGGTCAGTGAACTCCGACACTGATAGAGCATAACTAGGGTCATATGATATCTTCTGCAGCTCTCCACTGTCAGAGCTCCTTGTTCCAATGCCTATCACAAAGATGCCCTGCTGTTTGAGAGCAGAGGCTGGGGCATCTACATTGTCAAAAGACCTCCCACCATTTAGCAGGATCAACATCTGTGGAACACCTTGCAGGCGCCTACTCCCGGAGGAGTTTGTAAAGACATTGTCCCTGACGTATTGGAGTGCGGCACCAGTGTTGAGAGGCCTGCCTCCTCTGTGTCTCAGCCCTCTGACCGAATCCACAATATCCTCTCTTGTGGTGTATGTTTTCAGATAGAAATGGACTTCTGCATCTCTGCCGTACTGGACTACAGAGACACGGTCTTTGTTTTCTCCCACATTGAGTTTCTCCACCACTCTCTCAACAAAATCACGCATGGCAGGGAAGCCATACCTTGTGCTATCAGAACCATCCAGAAGGAATACGATATCTTTTTTGGCAGTGTCAACTGAGAAAAGACAGGAAGACAAAAAATAAAGACATTTGCAAAAGTAAGCTTGTGGACTAATCATCAAGTGGTGGACTATATTTTTTAAAGCCCCTAGCACTGCCTACATCGATTTTAAAAAGAAGGAAAGCACACCCCCGCCTATATTTAAATGCGCTTAACACATTGCACTTCATTTATTCCCCTCAGTGGAGGTAAAACAAGTCAGCCTTTTAGGCCAGCAAGAGGCCGTGCACGTTAACATACCAAGTACAGTTGGTAATTCTGGGGTGACGTCAATGACCACAGAGTCCACTGCGGACTGAAGTTGCTGTTGGATACTGGGAAGTTCAGTGAATTCAGACAAAGATAGAGCAGAACTGGCATCGTGGGATATCGTCTGCAGTTCTTTGCTATCAGAGCTCCTGGTTCCAATTGCAAAGGCCAAGACACCCAGCTGTTTGAGAGCAGAGGCCGGTGCATCAACACTGTCAGAAGACCTTCCACCACTTAGCAATATCAGGACCTGTGGAACTCCTTCCAGGCGCCTGCTTCCAGCAGAGGCTGTGAAGACATTATCTCTCAAGTACTGGAGAGCTGCTCCAGTGTTGAGGGGTCTTCCGCCTTTGTGCCTTAAAGCTCTGACAGTGTCAAGGATCTCGCCTTTTGTTTTGTACGTGTTCAGATAGAACTGGACAGCTGGATCTCTGCTGTACTGAACCACTGAGACACGGTCTTTGGTGTCATCCACACTTAGTTTCTCGACTAGTCTTTGGACAAAGTCTCGCATAGCTGGGAATCCAGTTCTAGTACCATCAGATCCATCCAACAAGATGACAACATCCCTTCCTGGTGGCTGTCTCTCCACTAAGGAATATAGAATTTCAGACATATTTAGCTTCATGTGTCAAACGTTTTCCTGTGCAAAAGTCAGATGATGAAAGCTAACCTCAATGTTTACAACATTTTCTTTATTAATGCTGGAACTGTTTTCTCAAAGTGGCACTGGCTGACCTATACTTAGTGAAATACTATTTAATACAGTTGAATTTGCATCCTACCAAGATCTTAGAATGTAAAAATTGTTCACTTTCTTACCAGTTACTGTTGGTGTCATGGGCGTGGCCCTCACCAGCACTGTGCTCATTACAGAGGAGAGCTGTTCTTGGACACTGGGGAGGTCAGTGAACTCCGACACTGATAGAGCATAACTAGGGTCATATGATATCTTCTGCAGCTCTCCACTGTCAGAACTCCTTGTTCCAATGCCTATCACAAAGATGCCCTGCTGTTTGAGAGCAGAGGCTGGGGCATCTACATTGTCAAAAGACCTCCCACCATTTAGCAGGATCAACATCTGTGGAACACCTTGCAGGCGCCTACTCCCGGAGGAGTTTGTAAAGACATTGTCCCTGACGTATTGGAGTGCGGCACCAGTGTTGAGAGGCCTGCCTCCTCTGTGTCTCAGCCCTCTGACCGAATCCACAATATCCTCTCTTGTGGTGTATGTTTTCAGATAGAAATGGACTTCTGCATCTCTGCCGTACTGGACTACAGAGACACGGTCTTTGTTTTCTCCCACATTGAGTTTGTCCACCACTCTCTCAACAAAATCACGCATGGCAGGGAAGCCATACCTTGTGCTATCAGAACCATCCAGAAGGAATACGATATCTTTTTTGGCAGTGTCAACTGAGAAAAGACAGGAAGACAAAAAATAAAGACATTTGCAAAAAGTACGCTTGTGGACTAATCATCAAGTGGTGGACTATATTTTTTAAAGCCCCTAGCACTGCCTACATCGATTTTAAAAAGAAGGAAAGCACACCCCCGCCTATATTTAAATGCGCTTAACACATTGCACTTCATTTATTTCCCTCAATGGAGGTAAAACAAGTAAGCCTTTTAGGCCAGCAAGAGGCCGTGCACGTTAACATACCAAGTACAGTTGGTAATTCTGGGGTGACGTCAATGACCACAGAGTCCACTGCGGACTGAAGTTGCTGTTGGATACTGGGAAGTTCAGTGAATTCAGACAAAGATAGAGCAGAACTGGCATCGTGGGATATCGTCTGCAGTTCTTTGCTATCAGAGCTCCTGGTTCCAATTGCAAAGGCCAAGACACCCAGCTGTTTGAGAGCAGAGGCCGGTGCATCAACACTGTCAGAAGACCTTCCACCACTTAGCAATATCAGGACCTGTGGAACACCTTCCAGGCGCCTGCTTCCAGCAGAGGCTGTGAAGACATTATCTCTCAAGTACTGGAGAGCTGCTCCAGTGTTGAGGGGTCTTCCGCCTTTGTGCCTTAAAGCTCTGACAGTGTCAAGGATCTCGCCTTTTGTTTTGTACGTGTTCAGATAGAACTGGACAGCTGGATCTCTGCTGTACTGAACCACTGAGACACGGTCTTTGGTGTCATCCACACTTAGTTTCTCGACTAGTCTTTGGACAAAGTCTCGCATAGCTGGGAATCCAGTTCTAGTACCATCAGATCCATCCAACAAGATGACAACATCCCTTCCTGGTGGCTGTCTCTCCACTAAGGAATATAGAATTTCAGACATATTTAGCTTCACGTGTCAAACGTTTTCCTGTGCAAAAGTCAGATGATGAAAGCTAACCTCAACGTTTACAACATTTTCTTTATTAATGCTGGAACTGTTTTCTCAAAGTGGCACTGGCTGACCTATACTTAGTGAAATACTATTTAATACAGTTGAATTTGCATCCTACCATGATCTTAGAATGTAAAAATTGTTCACTTTCTTACCAGTTACTGTTGGTGTCATGGGCGTGGCCCTCACCAGCACTGTGCTCATTACAGAGGAGAGCTGTTCTTGGACACTGGGGAGGTCAGTGAACTCCGACACTGATAGAGCATAACTAGGGTCATATGATATCTTCTGCAGCTCTCCACTGTCAGAGCTCCTTGTTCCAATGCCTATCACAAAGATGCCCTGCTGTTTGAGAGCAGAGGCTGGGGCATCTACATTGTCAAAAGACCTCCCACCATTTAGCAATATCAGGACCTGTGGAACTCCTTCCAGGCGCCTGCTTCCAGCAGAGGCTGTGAAGACATTATCTCTCAAGTACTGGAGAGCTGCTCCAGTGTTGAGGGGTCTTCCGCCTTTGTGCCTTAAAGCTCTGACAGTGTCAAGGATCTCGCCTTTTGTTTTGTACGTGTTCAGATAGAACTGGACAGCTGGATCTCTGCTGTACTGAACCACTGAGACACGGTCTTTGGTGTCATCCACACTTAGTTTCTCGACTAGTCTTTGGACAAAGTCTCGCATAGCTGGGAATCCAGTTCTAGTACCATCAGATCCATCCAACAAGATGACAACATCCCTTCCTGGTGGCTGTCTCTCCACTAAGGAATATAGAATTTCAGACATATTTAGCTTCATGTGTCAAACGTTTTCCTGTGCAAAAGTCAGATAATGAAAGCTAACCTCAACGTTTACAACATTTTCTTTATTAATGCTGGAACTGTTTTCTCAAAGTGGCACTGGCTGACCTATACTTAGTGAAATACTATTCAATACAGTTCAATTTGCATCCTACCATGATCTAAGAATGTAAAAATTGTTCACTTTCTTACCAGTTACTGTTGGTGTCATGGGCGTGGCCCTGACCAGCACTGTGCTCATTACAGAGGAGAGCTGTTCTTGTACACTGGGGAGGTCAGTGAACTCCGACACTGATAGAGCATAACTAGGGTCATATGATATCTTCTGCAGCTCTCCACTGTCAGAACTCCTTGTTCCAATGCCTATCACAAAGATGCCCTGCTGTTTGAGAGCAGAGGCTGGGGCATCTACATTGTCAAAAGACCTCCCACCATTTAGCAATATCAGGACCTGTGGAACTCCTTCCAGGCGCCTGCTTCCAGCAGAGGCTGTGAAGACATTATCTCTCAAGTACTGGAGAGCTGCTCCAGTGTTGAGGGGTCTTCCGCCTTTGTGCCTTAAAGCTCTGACAGTGTCAAGGATCTCGCCTTTTGTTTTGTACGTGTTCAGATAGAACTGGACAGCTGGATCTCTGCTGTACTGAACCACTGAGACACGGTCTTTGGTGTCATCCACACTTAGTTTCTCGACTAGTCTTTGGACAAAGTCTCGCATAGCTGGGAATCCAGTTCTAGTACCATCAGATCCATCCAACAAGATGACAACATCCCTTCCTGGTGGCTGTCTCTCCACTAAGGAATATAGAATTTCAGACATATTTAGCTTCATGTGTCAAACGTTTTCCTGTGCAAAAGTCAGATAATGAAAGCTAACCTCAACGTTTACAACATTTTCTTTATTAATGCTGGAACTGTTTTCTCAAAGTGGCACTGGCTGACCTATACTTAGTGAAATACTATTCAATACAGTTCAATTTGCATCCTACCATGATCTAAGAATGTAAAAATTGTTCACTTTCTTACCAGTTACTGTTGGTGTCATGGGCGTGGCCCTGACCAGCACTGTGCTCATTACAGAGGAGAGCTGTTCTTGGACACTGGGGAGGTCAGTGAACTCCGACACTGATAGAGCATAACTAGGGTCATATGATATCTTCTGCAGCTCTCCACTGTCAGAGCTCCTTGTTCCAATGCCTATCACAAAGATGCCCTGCTGTTTGAGAGCAGAGGCTGGGGCATCTACATTGTCAAAAGACCTCCCACCATTTAGCAGGATCAACATCTGTGGAACACCTTGCAGGCGCCTACTCCCGGAGGAGTTTGTAAAGACATTGTCCCTGACGTATTGGAGTGCGGCACCAGTGTTGAGAGGCCTGCCTCCTCTGTGTCTCAGCCCTCTGACCGAATCCACAATATCCTCTCTTGTGGTGTATGTTTTCAGATGGAAATGGACTTCTGCATCTCTGCCGTACTGGACTACAGAGACACGGTCTTTGTTTTCTCCCACATTGAGTTTCTCCACCACTCTCTCAACAAAATCACGCATGGCAGGGAAGCCATACCTTGTGCTATCAGAACCATCCAGAAGGAATACGATATCTTTTTTGGCAGTGTCAACTGAGAAAAGACAGGAAGACAAAAAATAAAGACATTTGCAAAAAGTACGCTTGTGGACTAATCATCAAGTGGTGGACTATATTTTTTAAAGCCCCTAGCACTGCCTACATCGATTTTAAAAAGAAGGAAAGCACACCCCCGCCTATATTTAAATGCGCTTAACACATTGCACTTCATTTATTCCCCTCAGTGGAGGTAAAACAAGTCAGCCTTTTAGGCCAGCATGAGGCCGTGCACGTTAACATACCAAGTACAGTTGGTAATTCTGGGGTGACGTCAATGACCACAGAGTCCACTGCGGACTGAAGTTGCTGTTGGATACTGGGAAGTTCAGTGAATTCAGACAAAGATAGAGCAGAACTGGCATCGTGGGATATCGTCTGCAGTTCTTTGCTATCAGAGCTCCTGGTTCCAATTGCAAAGGCCAAGACACCCAGCTGTTTGAGAGCAGAGGCCGGTGCATCAACACTGTCAGAAGACCTTCCACCACTTAGCAATATCAGGACCTGTGGAACTCCTTCCAGGCGCCTGCTTCCAGCAGAGGCTGTGAAGACATTATCTCTCAAGTACTGGAGAGCTGCTCCAGTGTTGAGGGGTCTTCCGCCTTTGTGCCTTAAAGCTCTGACAGTGTCAAGGATCTCGCCTTTTGTTTTGTACGTGTTCAGATAGAACTGGACAGCTGGATCTCTGCTGTACTGAACCACTGAGACACGGTCTTTGGTGTCATCCACACTTAGTTTCTCGACTAGTCTTTGGACAAAGTCTCGCATAGCTGGGAATCCAGTTCTAGTACCATCAGATCCATCCAACAAGATGACAACATCCCTTCCTGGTGGCTGTCTCTCCACTAAGGAATATAGAATTTCAGACATATTTAGCTTCATGTGTCAAACGTTTTCCTGTGCAAAAGTCAGATGATGAAAGCTAACCTCAACGTTTACAACATTTTCTTTATTAATGCTGGAACTGTTTTCTCAAAGTGGCACTGGCTGACCTATACTTAGTGAAATACTATTTAATTCAGTTCAATTTGCATCCTACCATGATCTTAGAATGTAAAAATTGTTCACTTTCTTACCAGTTACTGTTGGTGTCATGGGCGTGGCTCTCACCAGCACTGTGCTCATTACAGAGGAGAGCTGTTCTTGGACACTGGGGAGGTCAGTGAACTCCGACACTGATAGAGCATAACTAGGGTCATATGATATCTTCTGCAGCTCTCCACTGTCAGAGCTCCTTGTTCCAATGCCTATCACAAAGATGCCCTGCTGTTTGAGAGCAGAGGCTGGGGCATCTACATTGTCAAAAGACCTCCCACCATTTAGCAATATCAGGACCTGTGGAACTCCTTCCAGGCGCCTGCTTCCAGCAGAGGCTGTGAAGACATTATCTCTCAAGTACTGGAGAGCTGCTCCAGTGTTGAGGGGTCTTCCGCCTTTGTGCCTTAAAGCTCTGACAGTGTCAAGGATCTCGCCTTTTGTTTTGTACGTGTTCAGATAGAACTGGACTTCTGCATCTCTGCCGTACTGGACTACAGAGACACGGTCTTTGTTTTCTCCCACATTGAGTTTCTCCACCACTCTCTCAACAAAATCACGCATGGCAGGGAAGCCATACCTTGTGCTATCAGAACCATCCAGAAGGAATACGATATCTTTTTTGGCAGTGTCAACTGAGAAAAGACAGGAAGACAAAAATAAAGACATTTGCAAAAAGTAAGCTTGTGGACTAATCATCAAGTGGTGGGACTATATTTTTTAAAGCCCCTAGCACTGCCTACATCGATTTTAAAAAGAAGGAAAGCACACCCCCGCCTATATTTAAATGCGCTTAACACATTGCACTTCATTTATTCCCCTCAGTGGAGGTAAAACAAGTCAGCCTTTTAGGCCAGCAAGAGGCCGTGCACGTTAACATACCAAGTACAGTTGGTAATTCTGGGGTGACGTCAATGACCACAGAGTCCACTGCGGACTGAAGTTGCTGTTGGATACTGGGAAGTTCAGTGAATTCAGACAAAGATAGAGCAGAACTGGCATCGTGGGATATCGTCTGCAGTTCTTTGCTATCAGAGCTCCTTGTTCCAATGCCTATCACAAAGATGCCCTGCTGTTTGAGAGCAGAGGCTGGGGCATCTACATTGTCAAAAGACCTCCCACCATTTAGCAATATCAGGACCTGTGGAACTCCTTCCAGGTGCCTGCTTCCAGCAGAGGCTGTGAAGACATTATCTCTCAAGTACTGGAGAGCTGCTCCAGTGTTGAGGGGTCTTCCGCCTTTGTGCCTTAAAGCTCTGACAGTGTCAAGGATCTCGCCTTTTGTTTTGTACGTGTTCAGATAGAACTGGACAGCTGGATCTCTGCTGTACTGAACCACTGAGACACGGTCTTTGGTGTCATCCACACTTAGTTTCTCGACTAGTCTTTGGACAAAGTCTCGCATAGCTGGGAATCCAGTTCTAGTACCATCAGATCCATCCAACAAGATGACAACATCCCTTCCTGGTGGCTGTCTCTCCACTAAGGAATATAGAATTTCAGACATATTTAGCGTCATGTGTCAAACGTTTTCCTGTGCAAAAGTCAGATGATGAAAGCTAACCTCAACGTTTACAACATTTTCTTTATTAATGCTGGAACTGTTTTCTCAAAGTGGCACTGGCTGACCTATACTTAGTGAAATACTATTTAATACAGTTCAATTTGCATCCTACCATGATCTAAGAATGTAAAAATTGTTCACTTTCTTACCAGTTACTGTTGGTGTCATGGGCGTGGCCCTCACCAGCACTGTGCTCATTACAGAGGAGAGCTGTTCTTGGACACTGGGGAGGTCAGTGAACTCCGACACTGATAGAGCATAACTAGGGTCATATGATATCTTCTGCAGCTCTCCACTGTCAGAGCTCCTTGTTCCAATGCCTATCACAAAGATGCCCTGCTGTTTGAGAGCAGAGGCTGGGGCATCTACATTGTCAAAAGACCTCCCACCATTTAGCAGGATCAACATCTGTGGAACACCTTGCAGGCGCCTACTCCCGGAGGAGTTTGTAAAGACATTGTCCCTGACGTATTGGAGTGCGGCACCAGTGTTGAGAGGCCTGCCTCCTCTGTGTCTCAGCCCTCTGACCGAATCCACAATATCCTCTCTTGTGGTGTATGTTTTCAGATGGAAATGGACTTCTGCATCTCTGCCGTACTGGACTACAGAGACACGGTCTTTGTTTTCTCCCACATTGAGTTTGTCCACCACTCTCTCAACAAAATCACGCATGGCAGGGAAGCCATACCTTGTGCTATCAGAACCATCCAGAAGGAATACGATATCTTTTTTGGCAGTGTCAACTGAGAAAAGACAGGAAGACAAAAAATAAAGACATTTGCAAAAAGTAAGCTTGTGGACTAATCATCAAGTGGTGGACTATATTTTTTAAAGCCCCTAGCACTGCCTACATCGATTTTAAAAAGAAGGAAAGCACACCCCCGCCTATATTTAAATGCGCTTAACACATTGCACTTCATTTATTCCCCGCAGTGGAGGTAAAACAAGTAAGCCTTTTAGGCCAGCATGAGGCCGTGCACGTTAACATACCAAGTACAGTTGGTAATTCTGGGGTGACGTCAATGACCACAGAGTCCACTGCGGACTGAAGTTGCTGTTGGATACTGGGAAGTTCAGTGAATTCAGACAAAGATAGAGCAGAACTGGCATCGTGGGATATCGTCTGCAGTTCTTTGCTATCAGAGCTCCTGGTTCCAATTGCAAAGGCCAAGACACCCAGCTGTTTGAGAGCAGAGGCCGGTGCATCAACACTGTCAGAAGACCTTCCACCACTTAGCAATATCAGGACCTGTGGAACTCCTTCCAGGCGCCTGCTTCCAGCAGAGGCTGTGAAGACATTATCTCTCAAGTACTGGAGAGCTGCTCCAGTGTTGAGGGGTCTTCCGCCTTTGTGCCTTAAAGCTCTGACAGTGTCAAGGATCTCGCCTTTTGTTTTGTACGTGTTCAGATAGAACTGGACAGCTGGATCTCTGCTGTACTGAACCACTGAGACACGGTCTTTGGTGTCATCCACACTTAGTTTCTCGACTAGTCTTTGGACAAAGTCTCGCATAGCTGGGAATCCAGTTCTAGTACCATCAGATCCATCCAACAAGATGACAACATCCCTTCCTGGTGGCTGTCTCTCCACTAAGGAATATAGAATTTCAGACAAATTTAGCTTCACGTGTCAAACGTTTTCCTTTGCAAAAGTCAGATGATGAAAGCTAACCTCAACGTTTACAACATTTTCTTTATTAATGCTGGAACTGTTTTCTCAAAGTGGCACTGGCTGACCTATACTTAGTGAAATACTATTTAATACAGTTCAATTTGCATCCTACCATGATCTAAGAATGTAAAAATTGTTCACTTTCTTACCAGTTACTGTTGGTGTCATGGGCGTGGCCCTCACCAGCACTGTGCTCATTACAGAGGAGAGCTGTTCTTGGACACTGGGGAGGTCAGTGAACTCCGACACTGATAGAGCATAACTAGGGTCATATGATATCTTCTGCAGCTCTCCACTGTCAGAGCTCCTTGTTCCAATGCCTATCACAAAGATGCCCTGCTGTTTGAGATCAGAGGCTGGGGCATCTACATTGTCAAAAGACCTCCCACCATTTAGCAGGATCAACATCTGTGGAACACCTTGCAGGCGCCTACTCCCGGAGGAGTTTGTAAAGACATTGTCCCTGACGTATTGGAGTGCGGCACCAGTGTTGAGAGGCCTGCCTCCTCTGTGTCTCAGCCCTCTGACCGAATCCACAATATCCTCTCTTGTGGTGTATGTTTTCAGATAGAAATGGACTTCTGCATCTCTGCCGTACTGGACTACAGAGACACGGTCTTTGTTTTCTCCCACATTGAGTTTCTCCACCACTCTCTCAACAAAATCACGCATGGCAGGGAAGCCATACCTTGTGCTATCAGAACCATCCAGAAGGAATACGATATCTTTTTTGGCAGTGTCAACTGAGAAAAGACAGGAAGACAAAAAATAAAGACATTTGCAAAAAGTAAGCTTGTGGACTAATCATCAAGTGGTGGACTATATTTTTTAAAGCCCCTAGCACTGCCTACATCGATTTTAAAAAGAAGGAAAGCACACCCCCGCCTATATTTAAATGCGCTTAACACATTGCACTTCATTTATTCCCCTCAGTGGAGGTAAAACAAGTCAGCCTTTTAGGCCAGCAAGAGGCCGTGCACGTTAACATACCAAGTACAGTTGGTAATTCTGGGGTGACGTCAATGACCACAGAGTCCACTGCGGACTGAAGTTGCTGTTGGATACTGGGAAGTTCAGTGAATTCAGACAAAGATAGAGCAGAACTGGCATCGTGGGATATCGTCTGCAGTTCTTTGCTATCAGAGCTCCTGGTTCCAATTGCAAAGGCCAAGACACCCAGCTGTTTGAGAGCAGAGGCCGGTGCATCAACACTGTCAGAAGACCTTCCACCACTTAGCAATATCAGGACCTGTGGAACTCCTTCCAGGCGCCTGCTTCCAGCAGAGGCTGTGAAGACATTATCTCTCAAGTACTGGAGAGCTGCTCCAGTGTTGAGGGGTCTTCCGCCTTTGTGCCTTAAAGCTCTGACAGTGTCAAGGATCTCGCCTTTTGTTTTGTACGTGTTCAGATAGAACTGGACAGCTGGATCTCTGCTGTACTGAACCACTGAGACACGGTCTTTGGTGTCATCCACACTTAGTTTCTCGACTAGTCTTTGGACAAAGTCTCGCATAGCTGGGAATCCAGTTCTAGTACCATCAGATCCATCCAACAAGATGACAACATCCCTTCCTGGTGGCTGTCTCTCCACTAAGGAATATAGAATTTCAGACATATTTAGCTTCATGTGTCAAACGTTTTCCTGTGCAAAAGTCAGATGATGAAAGCTAACCTCAACGTTTACAACATTTTCTTTATTAATGCTGGAACAACTGTTATGCCAATGTGGCACTGGCTGACCTATACTTAGTGAAATACTATTAATTCAGTTCAATTTGCATCCTACCATGATCTTAGAATGTAAAAATTGTTCACTTTCTTACCAGTTACTGTTGGTGTCATGGGCGTGGCCCTCACCAGCACTGTGCTCATTACAGAGGAGAGCTGTTCTTGGACACTGGGGAGGTCAGTGAACTCCGACACTGATAGAGCATAACTAGGGTCATATGATATCTTCTGCAGCTCTCCACTGTCAGAGCTCCTTGTTCCAATGCCTATCACAAAGATGCCCTGCTGTTTGAGAGCAGAGGCTGGGGCATCTACATTGTCAAAAGACCTCCCACCATTTAGCAGGATCAACATCTGTGTGAACACCTTGCGGCGCCTACTCCCGGAGGAGTTGTAAAGACATGTGTCCCTGACGTATTTGGAGGGCGGCACCAGTGTTGAGAGGCTGCCTCCTCTGTGTCTCAGCCCTCTGACCGAATCCACAATATCCTCTCTTGGGTGTATGTTTTCAGATAGAAATGGACTTCTGCATCTCTGCTCGTACTGGACTACAGAGACACGGTCCTTTGTTTTCTCCCACATTGAGTTTCTCCACCACTCTCTCAACAAAATCACGCATGGCAGGGAAGCCATACCTTGTGCTATCGAACCATCCAGAAGGAATACGATATCTTTTTTGGCAGTGTCACTGAGAAAAGACAGGAAGACAAAAAATAAGACATTTGCAAAGGTACGCTTGTGGGACTAATCATCAAGTGGTGGACTATATTTTTTAAAGCCCTAGCACTGCCTACATCGATTTTAAAAGAAGGCAAGCACCCCCCGCCTATATTTAAATGCGCCTAACACATTGCACTTCATTTATTCCCCTCAGTGGAGGTAAAACAAGTCAGCCTTTTAGGCCAGCAGAGGGCCGGGCACGTAACATACCAAGTACAGTTGGTAATTCTGGGGTGACGTCAATGACCACAGAGTCCACTGCGGACTGAAGTTGCTGTTGGATACTGGGAAGTTCAGTGAATTCAGACAAAGATAGAGCAGAACTGGCATCGTGGGATATCGTCTGCAGTTCTTTGCTATCAGAGCTCCTGGTTCCAATTGCAAAGGCCAAGACACCCAGCTGTTTGAGAGCAGAGGCCGGTGCATCAACACTGTCAGAAGACCTTCCACACTTAGCAATATCAGGACCTGTGGAACTCCTTCCAGCGCCTGCTTCCAGCAGAGGCTGTGAAGACATTATCTCTCAAGTACTGGAGAGCTGCTCCAGTGTTGAGGGGTCTTCCGCCTTTGTGCCTTAAAGCTCTGACAGTGTCAAGGATCTCGCCTTTTGTTTTGTACGTGTTCAGATAGAACTGGACAGCTGGATCTCTGCTGTACTGAACCACTGAGACACGGTCTTTGGTGTCATCCACACTTAGTTTCTCGACTAGTCTTTGGACAAAGTCTCGCATAGCTGGGAATCCAGTTCTAGTACCATCAGATCCATCCAACAAGATGACAACATCCCTTCCTGGTGGCTGTCTCTCCACTAGGAATATAGAATTTCAGACATATTTAGCTTCATGTGTCAAACGTTTTCCTGTGCAAAAGTCAGATGATGAAAGCTAACCTCAACGTTACAACATTTTCTTTATTAATGCTGGAACTGTTTTCTCAAAGTGGCACTGGCTGACCTATACTTAGTGAAATACTATTCAATACAGTTCAATTTGCATCCTACCATGATCTTAGAATGTAAAAATTGTTCACTTAATGCTGGAACAACTGTTATGCCAATGTGGCACTGGCTTTTTACAGTGGCAGAGCTGATGTAAGAATGTTTGACTCCCCTGACTTTTTTCTGTACAGCAATTGCACATTAAATACTGATTCTGCATGGAATGCCATTTCTTTCAATATTCAAAAATTTTAGCATAAATACATAAATAAGCTCTCATTCAAAATTCACATCACATCTGTATGCCGAACTAGGCAAAAAGTTTGTTATATCATTGTATTTTATATGACAGGGTTGGGTGGTCTTCTCTGCAAGAAAGACGTGATACTCACTGGTATTTCTTTATCTTTAAAACATCTGACATTATACAACTGCTTTGTCACTCAGAGGAACCTAATTAGACTTGCTCTGCTGACTGGCAAAAGAAAAACTGTCTCTTCCCTTTTCATCACTTTGCTCTGTTAACAACAATAGATATATGTTGTATGATGTTAATAATATACAGTATTAACATCTTAATTATGTATTCAATAATGATTAAAATAATCTAAAATCTTACCTGTTATAGTTTCCTTCTCATCCCCCATTTGAGTAAGATGACTCATCAAACTTTGTTGAATACCAGAAAGATTTACAAAATCAGGGACTGAGTAAGCATGATTTGGGTCAGAAGATATGACTTGCATCTCAGCTGAATTTGACATTCTTGACCCAATTGCAAATATGATAACCCCTGCAGCCTTGAGCATACTTGCTGGGCCTCGTGGAGAATCTCTAGATCTCCCACCAGCCAACATAACAAGTATCTGCTTGGCACCTTCATGATGTCGGCCTCCAGCATTTGAAACAAAGACATTATTCCTCACAAACTGCAGTGCCGCTCCAATATACTGAGGCCTTCCGCCTTTTGGTTTTAAGCTTGCGACATGCTTAAGAACATCATCTTTTGTGTTGTAAGTATTCAGATTGAAATTGAGTTCAGCATTGTTGCTATACTGTACAACAGCAACTTTATCTTTTCCTTGGTTCAAGTCAAAGCTCTCAACAATTTTTGCAACAAATTCACTTATAGCAGAGAATCGACTCCTGACATCATCAGATCCATCAATGAGAAAGACAATATCTCTATTCATACTGGAGCTTGAACCTAGAAAATTCCACATTCATGTAAATTGTGTTAGTTAACAATTCCACAGAAATCTGATTTTCTGAAATACATGCAGTTTACAGGGTTTGAATATATACAGATTTTATTAGATGTGCCTAGTAATAACATTCATTGAAGATAAAGTATAAAGTTAAATTAATTAATATTTATTTGTTACTCACCTACACCAGGGCTGACAGTGCCTTTGTGAGATGCAATGTCTGAGAGCAACTGTTGTCTTACAAGAAGAAAGTCAGACGTATCATTGATTAAATACTGCACCCTAGAACTGTGTGCTAATTGCTCCATCGCCAGCCTATCTGCACCATTCACTCCAACACTGAAAATGACAATTCCAGCATTTCTCAGTCTGTCCACTGGACCTAAGACGTCATCTTCTGACTTTCTCCCACTTAATAGAATCAGTATCTGTTGGACTCCCTGCTGGGCTCTGCCTCCAGATGAAGCAGTGAACACATTGTTCTTCACATAATCAAGGGCTACGCCTGTGTTCACAGTGAATCCTCCTTTCAGTTTCACATTGTTCAAGTGACTCAAGACATCGTCTTTTAGTGAGTGAGTGTTCAGGAGAAAATCAGTTGTGGGCTCTGTGCTGTACTGAATCAAAGCAATTTGTACTTTGTTTGGCCCAATTTCTAGTTGCATGACAAGCTCTTTGACAAAATCCAAAATTTGTCTTTCACTTGCTCGCATATCATCAGAACCATCAAGGAGAAAAACAACATCGGCACTCTGGAGTTCTAATTCTGGAATTGTGGAAGTGTCTGAAATGGATACAAACATTTTACAAAACCATATTTGCTGTAGAAAGAAACATACCCATGGTATACAGTCTTACAACTTTTATTTCCATGTAGAAAACATCTCTAAAATGCTAATTATTTTCTAGGGCTTACCAGGAATGTCAGTTGTTTCTTGAGCACCGCTCAATGTAGCTTTTACAGATGGATGGATGCTTTGCAGATTGTGAAAGCTTGTAACATGAAAATTATGTGCTGGCGTGAAAGAGATTGTTTGCATTTCCAACGTATCAGCATTCTCTGTTCCAAAAGTAAAAGTCTTTATCCCATTTCCTTTGAGAGATTGTGCTGGTCCTCTGACATCATCCCCTGATCTTCCACCACTAAATACATACAGATATTGAGGGACTGATTCTGCACGTCTGCCTCCAACTGAAGCAGCAAAGACATTGTCTCTGACAAACTCCAGTGCTTTGCCAATGTTGAGGGGTCTCCCCAACTTATGCCTTATTGTTCTTATGGAATTGAGCACATCGTTCTTGGATGAGTAGGAATTCAGGTAAAAATTGACTGTGGCATCACGGCTGTATTGAACAACAGCCACTCGGTCTCTGTTCTCATCTAGATTTAAACTTTCAACCATTTTTTCAACAAAGCCTCGTATCTCTTCAAAACCATCGCGTGAGTCATATGATCCATCAATAAGAAATACTATATCATGTTTCTCAGAATCTGTAACAAAGACAAAAGTTGGAGAAACAAAGGCAATGTGATTTTCTGCAGGTAACCGGCAAACCGCTACAGTGATAGTCCCCAATAATTCATGAAAATCATTTCAGTCCATTTTTAGTCCATTCCTCTTTTCTCATTACTACATGTTTAAGCTAAAAGGTTAAAACATTGCATCTTACCAAAAACATTTTTGGGAGTGGTTTGCTCTACATGGTGTGAAGCATCTCTTAACAATGACAACACATCCTGCTTAGCAGTATGAAGCGCCTCATAATCAATAATAGAGATCGCATAATTAGGTTCATGAGATATTGTCTGCATCTCTAGGGTGTCAGCGTCAGTTGTTCCAATGGCAATTGAAATGACACCAGTCTCTTTCAGCATTCTGACTGGAGTTCTTATGTCATCTCCAGATCTTCCACCACTTAGTAGTATGAGTATCTGTGGAACTCCTTCAACAAGTCTACTTCCTGAGTCAGAAGTAAAGACATGTTCCCTTACATACTGGAGAGCTGCTCCAATATTATGAGGATAACCTCCCTTGTGACTGAGGCCTCTTACTCCATCAAGAACCTCATCCTCTGTTGAGTAACGTCTCAAGTTAAAATCAGTCTCCACTGTGTTGCTGTACTGGACCACAGCGACGTGATCTTTGTTTGCATCAATGTTTAGGTCCGCCACTATTCTCTGCACAAAATCTTTAATATCTGGGAATCTTTGCTGAGAACCATCAGAACCATCGAGCAGAAAAACAATGTCTCTTCTGTTGGGATCTGTAATCACACAGGCATTTAAACAAACTGATACAAATTACGATGAAAAGTGTTTTATTCCTGCAAATGTTCAATAACCCTGTGTGCACAACTTGCTCTACTATTTTAGAGGACCATCTTTGTTGACACAATCCCAATCACTGGAACAGTGCTAAAACAACATGAGAAAAGCCTAAAACAGTCATTGTGCCCAAAAGGGCACTAGTCTGTTACTGTCCATCATTAACCATCATATGGAATGAATGACTTGAGGTCCACGTCAATCTGATAATGTGTGAAGTTGTGCACACGGCATACAACGTGAAGTCATCACATGTCTTACCATACAATGCCGGTTTGACAGCAGGGGTCTCGCTCTTCTTGATGACAGAAAATATTTGTTGTTCAATGCCTGACAGATCACTGGAGTCTGCAGCAAAGAAAGCATGACTGGCTTCCTGTGAAATAGATTGAATTTCAAGGGTATCTGCATTCTTTGTTCCCACTACACATACCATAACACCCATTCCTCTCAAGTTTTCTGCAGCATTTCTGACATCATCACTGGAACGTCCACCAGTTAAGAGAACCAGAATCTGAGGGACACCCTGTTGGTGCCTACTTCCAGAGGAGGCGGTAAAAATATTATCCTTGACAAAATGAAGGGCTGCACCAGTATTGAGGGGCGTGCCTCCTTTATACCTGACACTTTGCACATTGGCAGCAACATCCTGCTGTGTTTTGTATGTGTTTAGAAAAAATTCAACAGAAGGTGTTCTGCTGTATTGCACCACTGAAACATGATCTTTGTTCTCATCCACATTGAATTTGTCCACCATTGTCTCAACAAAGCCAAGTATTGCCTTAAAGTCACTTTGCATTTCATCCGAAGAATCCAGTAAAAATACAATATCGCGTTGAATGGATTCAGTTTGATCTGTGACAGACACAAAGATTATGCTCAGTAAGTTACACATAAAGTTATCCAATAGTAGAAAAAAATATTATGACTAAGATAGATAGATATTCTTACCCAATACATTGTGTGATTTTAGTCTTGGCTGCTGTCGAGGCACCCTTTTCACAAATGACACAAGTTGTTGATGGATGCTACCCATATCATCAAACCGAAGCACAGAGAAAGCATAGGAAGGGTTATATGCAATCATTTGGAGCTCGAGTATGTCTGCATTTCTCGTTCCCACACAGAATGGAACAACTTTGTCCTGTTTTAGAGCGGCAGCGGCACTTGCAACATCATCTTGAGATCTTCCCCCATTCAACAGAATCAATATCTGAGGGACACCGTCTTGATGCCGACTCCCAGAGGAATCAGTGAAAGCATTTTTCCTCACATAGTCGAGAGCTGCCCCAGTGTTGAGGGGTTTGCCCCCTTTATGGTTTAACTGCTGGACAGCAGCAAGAACATTTTGTTTTTCTTTGTAGGTGTTCAAACTGAAATGTGTCTGTGGATCTCTGCTATACTGGACCACAGACACACGGTCTTTGTTCTCACCAACACTGAGTGTTTCTACCACTCTTTGGACAAAACTTTTCATTGCTGGGAAGCCACTCTGTGTGTCATCTGACCCATCCAATAGAAACACTACGTCTCTTTGAGGGGACTCTAATTCAACTAAAACAGAATAGGAAAATCTTGTTTAATAATCAGACATATCATACATAAGTTAAAATATTATTGTCATCATTACACATTAGATGGTTGGTAAAGCCAGAAGAGCTGGTAATCAAAATTCAAACTAATAACTGCGGTAAACAAGGTGTTAGATGAAAGAACATTTAAAAAAAACTGGTAGAAAAAGTAATTATTGAGAAACATGGAAATAACTACAAGATAAGAGGCATATTCTTCTTTCACAAATGAAAGATGTAGAAAGCTGAAAAAGATTTCAAAATTCTTCTTTAACTTCAAATATACGATCAATGATGTGATTATCATTGGCTCAAGAAAGAGCTTAAGAATAGAAAGAAAGGACATTTCCTGATGTGGGGCTGTCAAGAAAAGACTCGCCCCAAGGTACAAGAAGAAGGATGAGAGCCAAACAAGAAACAGCGTAACAAGGAAGTTGCCGCTAGCCAGTGGAGACAGTTTGAGAAACATGAAACTGATCAACTGACATTTTTCAGAAGATGATGCAGTTTCATTGCAATTCAAACTATTAAAGACCAAGTGTATTAAACCATAGCCATAAGAGGAGTCAGTTTGATTCATTCTCAAATATGAATCTGTGACACTTCTTACCTACAATAGTGGGAGGCTCAATTTGTATTTCAGCCTGGACAAATGCAGCTATCTCCGGCTGAATGGACAAAAGTTCACCAAAGACAGGAAGGTTGAAAAGAAATCTGGAGGAGAAGGCAATTTTTTGAAGCTCATCCTGTTTAGTGTTTTTCATTCCAATGGCGAAAGACAGAACCCCGTTTTGTTTTATGTCTAATGCTGCTCCTGAAACATCATCATTGGATTTTCCACCTGTCAGTAAAAGCAGAATCTGAGGGACTCCCTCAAGGTGTCTACTCCCAGATGAAGCAGTGAAAATATGGTCTCGCACAAACTGTAGAGCAGCTCCAGTATTCCGAGTTCTTCCTCCTTTATGGCGGAGACTTCTCACAGCATAGATGATGGCCTTTTTTAATCTGTGAGTTTTTAGATTGAAATAAACTGTGGTGTCATTACTATACTGTATGACGGCCACTCGAACCTTGTCTTCGCCAATGTCCAGCTCTTCCACCATTCTTCTGATGAACTCACGAATAGCTGGTAGTCCATTTCTGGAGTCATCTGACCCATCAAGGAGAAACACTATGTCCCTCTTATTGCTCCCTGTGCCAACGAGGTAATACATGGATAGATAAAAAGAGAATTCACGGACTGTGCGTTCAAGACTTTTCTACGCTGCATTTTTATCAGCATGAGCAAGCTCAGAGAATGAGCACTGAAAGAAAGATGAGCCACTTCTCTGAAAGTGGTATTTCAAGCAGAACTTCTAAAGAACCATCTTTTTATCAGAAAGATGTGTGAAAGAATATGTCGACTCATTGTTGTGGACAGTTGGAAAGAGGAATAAAATGGGCTACATTCTTGAAAGCCTAAGAAATACAGAACACTTCCTTTTTGAAACAGTATAGATATTCTAGCAAGGGTAATAATAAATGAAAATTGTTTGTTTATCATCATCAGACTAGAAATGTATGTTAAATATATTTGAGAGAGAGTATAAAAGAGAGTAAAGAATGTTATTCTGAAGACAAATACTGTACTCCAATTTTAGGCATATATTGAAATGTGGAATTCTTACCTACTAAATCTGAGATTCCAGTCATGGTTTCCGCAGTTTCTTTGTTTATGTTCAGTGTAGCAACAATTTGTGATTGGATTGAGGGCAACTTGGAGAAATCAGTGACTTTGTATGTAAAACCAGGTTTGAAGGCAATCATTTCCAACTCTGAATGATTGGCATCTCCCACTCCAACCCCCACTGACACAATTCCATGCTCTTTAAGAGCAAAAGCTGGGCTTCTCACGTTATCAGTGGACGGTTTTGTACTTAGAAGAATTAAAATCTGGGGCACTCCTTCTAATCTTCTACTGCCCGTTGAGGAAGTAAAGACACTGTGCCTCACAAACTGGAGCGCTCCCCCGATGTTAAGGCGCCTCCCACCCTTGTGCCTTAAATTTTCTATGGCATTTATAATGTCATCCTTTGCCTTGTGAGAACTCAGATAAAAGTTGACCTCAGGGTTATTAGCAAACTGAACCACAGACACTCTGTCTTGGCTCTCACTGACAGAGAGGCTCTCCACTATGCTCTTAACAAAGAGTTTTATCTCTGGGAATCCATTTATTGTGTTATCAGAGCCATCCAGTAGGAACACAATATCTCTTTTTGCAGCATTGCTTTGTACTAAGACACAACAAATAAAATTCAGTTATTCTGATAAAGCACCAAAAACATCAGTCAAAGTGTTGTTTTCTTACAGCACGTTTAAAACACCACTAGGAAAAGAGATGTAGCTTACCTTGCTGTAGAACTGTGGTCAGCTCTTCCCTTGGAAGGCTCACGTAGTTATTGAGCCTTTGTGTAACGGTGCTAAGCTCGCTGAATTCCCTCACATTGAAGGCAAAGGAAGGGTTGTGTGAAATGGCCGCAATCTGCTTTGGGTCTGCATCCTTGACACCAACACCAAACGGTACAACTCCTTCTGTCTTTAGCGCACCAGCAGAATCCTTTACGCTGTCCCTGGACCTGCCTGCAGCCAAAACGATCAGGAACTGGGGGACATTTTGTGATGCACGGCTACCATGCCTTTCAGACAAGATGGTGTCCTTCATGAAACTTAGAGCAGCTCCTGTGTTAAGGCTCCGTCCACCAGCCAATGTCATTCCTCTGACAGCTCTTATCACCTCATCTTTGGTCTGATAAGTGTTAAGGTAGAAAGTTGGAGTTGGCCTCTCGCTGTGTTGAACCACTGAAACTCGCACCCTGTCAGTCCCAATATCAAGTGGTTCAATGACTTTAAGGATAAAATCTCGGATGTAGGCAAAATCTCTTCTGACGTTTTCTGTGCCATCAATGAGAAAGGCAACATCTCTTTCAGCTCCAGCAACAACAGCTGAGGGAAAACAAAAACAATGTTACCAGGGAAACCTTTATGTAAGTCACATTTGTTTCGTTAATTGAAATGGAGATATAAAAAAAACTCACCAGTTTCCTCAGGGAATGTTGTTTCTGTCACATCTGTATCACCAACCACTGTTATCAACTTTGGCATTATTTGTTCAGCCAGAGCTGGCAAATTTGAGAAGCTTGTTTCATGGTAAGCCAAATCTTCAACAAAGGCAACTGTTCTCATTAGGGCTTCATCTGCTTGCCCAGAACTGACTGTGAAGGTCAAAACACCAGCAAGAGCCAATTTATCAGCTGCGTTTTTAGCCTGATCCTGGACTGGACCACCTGTGATCAGAACCAACACCTGCTGGACTCCCTGCTTCCTACGTGACCCAGTTGATGGCTGGAACATGTTGGCAAGGGCATAATTCATGGCAGCTCCTGTATTCAAAACTGAGCCTCCAGTCAGCCTGAGTTGAGAGATTTTATTCACAACATCTTGCCTGCTGCTGTAGCTGTTCAGATGAAATTCAATTTTTTGGCTCTCAGCAAACTGCAGGAGACCAATCCTGACTCTGTCAGGACGTACATCCAGCTGGTTGACCACGTTGATGATGAAATCTCTCACATAGGGAAAGTTACTGCTGCCAACGTAGTTTGATCCATCCACAAGGAAGACAATGTCTCGAACCACTTTTTGAGTCTGCACTGTGGTTATCTCCACCACTAGGGAAAAGCACAAAAACAAAACAAATTGTCCTCTTTGTAATACTATGTACATATCATTTCAGTCTCTGGAAGATGTAACACTGTTAGTGACACAATAATAGCTCAAATGATGCCCATTGAAACAGTTATCTGTATATGCTATGAAGTTGAGTCTTTCCTTTGGGCACTCGTTCTCATCACTGTAAGCTAATAATCAGGTAAGAGGCCACACATTTATCAAAGCCCACCCCGGAAAAAGATTATTTTGTTGTCTCTCAGCAATGGAAAAAACAGAAATGATCTCTGAGATGCTGAAGGCTAAAGGCAGTGAATTTGTAACTTAATGTGTTTCCTGGCAATGTATGTTGCTGGTCATCACTTATTTAAATTAAGTTCACTTTTACACCCATAGTTCAGTAGACTCAGTGTGATTTGGGGGTGAAGTTGCAAGATTGTAGCATTTTTTCATTTGGTCAGTTTGTGTTCCCATTGCACTTTTTCAAATGCACCAAACATTGTAAACAAATGTCACACGGTCGAAACGTTCGCTGGTCTATTCAACAGAATATTCAAGTGAAACTCCCCTGTACTTCAGAAATAATTGAGCAACACCAGATTTATATTGTCTTGGGTGTCTGGTTTTACTTTAGTGCTTCTAAGATTTTAGAAGAAGGTGAAAAATATGAGCAGCTGACAGACAGTGGGTGAAGGAGAGGGCAGCCCCTGATGAGAGAGAGATTATTATGTTTTGTTCCACAGATGAGGAGTGATGTGTGGTTATGATACATTATGGATTTGAAAGTTATCATCTCTTAAATCATATATAAGCCTGCAAGGTTGAAATTGCAGGCTAGTTAAATGCCCTGTTTTTAGTTAACTTCTTTTATTTTGGTGGCAAGCATTCTCACCTTAACCCTTGTGTTGTGTTCGGGTTAATTTGACCCATTGTCTAAATGTCTATCAGAAATATGGGTTTCTTTTTAACTACCTAATTTGGATTACCCAAAAAATAACACAGATGATTCCATACAACATGCTTCGCAAGTATAACAAAAGATCGTCTCTCTACTTTCATTGAATTTTGGGTGTCTTGTTAAATTTTTTAGCATGTGAAAAAAAAAACTGAAATGTTTTGAGACAGTATCCTGACTGAACGTTGACCTTTCTGTGATTATCCTTCCTTTAATATTAGTCTAAATAATTCATAATTTCTGCTTTTTTAACTCAAGAATTAGGTATCATTTCCTATAAATGTGTTTTTTTATTGAAAATGAATTCCAAAAATAAGTAATAAGTGTAAAACTAGTTATGAGTTGGTGTTGGTGGTGTTTATACATGGTAGTGAAAAGAAGCTTTAAACGTCAAAAAAGCGCCAAAAAACATTGAATAAAGCGCCAAAAGTGTCGAAAAAAGAGACAAAAACGTCAGAAAAAGTGTTGATTTTCAGTTTTGACCGGAAGGACGATGCATGGTTGAATGGAAGACAACACAAGGGTTAAGGGAACCAACTTTAGCGCATTTGGAAGCGTACAAACAAACCCAACTATCCAACGAAGTGCTCCAGGTTTTGGTTAAATGGACCAAACTGCTCAGGTGTGAAAGCACCACTAATATTAAGTATTTAAATAATTGTTTACTCAATTAAAAACTTAGTTCTATTGATAATACATACAACTAAGTAAGCTCACAGCTAAACTAGCATTATTTAGCTCCAAAAGAGTCATGTAGTAAAGTTCTCCAGACGTAGACCTGTTTTAAAAAATTAAAAAATCAACCTAAACTGGAGACTGCCCTTCCAAGAAATACGACAGTATCAGTCACCAAAGTGACAAGACGTAATAGGTCTCCATAACAGCAGGCAGCACTAATCTGTATTGTCGCCCAAAAATGAAAACCGGCAGCTGATTGGACGAACGCGTCACGTGGGTCTGGTTTCTCCGGAAATTGAAAGACAGACTGTCATGGCGGCTTGTTCAGAATACGATCTCATATTGTACTAAAATAGTTCACCGAAACGTGTTTCTGAAAATATTAAGCGAGAATATAGGCCATGCAGTTGCTGAATCTGTCTTCATTTCAGATCGACAATGGTCAGTTTAAAAGATTTTCATCAGATTTTGAGAGACTCTAGTCACGCTCATTCCGCTCCCCGTTTCCGGGTTAGCACTCTACCAATCAGATTGGTCATTTGAGTCCGACTGCCGGCAGTGCCCGTCCTCCCAATTATACATGTCAAATCAGCCAATATGAAGGCCAATGGCCCCTCCGACGGACGACAGCACGGAACACACCGAGTCAGTGACTCGAGCAGACTCGAGTCACTGACCTCGCCAGACTGTCCAACGGCCGATTATCGGCTCTGTGTGTCCGGGCCTTAACTTACAAATTGACTGCCTATAGCCATCAGCATCTGCCATCCGATTACCAAAACCTATTTCTACTGTTTACCTCATGTTCATTGTTTTGAAGGCCAAAATAATTGCCACCATCATAACTTTCAACAGTTTCACAATCCTGTCCCTGAGTATTGTAAACTCTGCGACTGCGATGCTTTCAAAATCACAGCTCTGGTGCTAAAAATGGACTTTTTCATTGTATTTCATGTCTCATTTTTCCCTTTTTGATGGTTTGATGATAGTGGCGAAAAGCGGGTCAGTCCACAATTTTCCACTTGTACAGTGGCATTTTTCATACAACAAAGGAAGATTTCAATTCTTTAATTTTATCACGCAGCACAATTGTATCGAAGCATCTGCATTTGTTGTTTTTCCACTTATTTATTCAAGGTTTTCCTTTGATTTGTCACTTATCTGTATATTTCACTTTCATCAATTTCATTGATTGAATGATGACAAAAGATATTTTTAAAATGTAGTAGATGTTCGTGAAAGACAAAGCAGTACCTGGCTCAGTGGGTCCTTCAGTCACCACCACCCCAGCTATAGTGGAGAGCGCATCGACAATTGCCTTTGGGTTGCGAAGCAGTGAGCGGAAGTCTTTCAAATAGAATGCAACACTGTCAGCAAAGGCAATCTGCTGCAGCTCGTTCTCCGTCGCAGTCTTGGAACCCGCAGCTAGAGTCAATACGCCCAGTCGCTGCAGGGCTATAGCAGGTGCTGCCACACTGTCACTTGACTTTTTACTGGTCATCAACAGTAAAACCTGGGGTACCCCCTGTTGAATACGACTGCCTTTCTCAGGCCGCAGCATATTTGTCCGAACAAAGTCCAAGGCTGCTCCAATGTTGACTGTCTGTCCCGGTCTCGGTTTGATAGAGCCCAAAGCAGCAGTTAATTCCTCCCTGGATCCATAGGAGTTGAGATCCATCTCAAGTCGAGGGATATTGCTGAACTGGGCCACACCCACTTGAACTCCATCTGGACCAATTGGCATGATGTCGACGAACCGCTTGATGAATTCTCGCACAGAGTTGATAAGCGTTGCACCCATTGTACTGTCGATGAGGAAAATGATGTCTCGTGGTCCAACTGCCAAGACTGAAAAGAAAAGAAAATGCATTAATATGAGAATAAAAGCTCTTTTAAGATTATAAAAATAAATCTATAAGTACTAAGGGCTACCAAAGTCCACCAAGGATATATTTTAATAGAGTAATAATTTATACTTAGATTGGATCATTTTTTTGCTGCATATGGACACGATATATTGTACCAAAGAAAGTTTAAGATTAGAATATTAATAGAAATGCCGAATAACATTAATGATTAATCAACAAAATGTGAAATAAAAATACAATACATAGCCTGGAATTGACACTGGACTTTGGCCCTTAATGAAATGTAATTACCATTGATGATACCTGTCTTTTATGTCTTGGTCATTCATATAGTTCATAAAATAATTGAATTGAATTTGACAAAGCCTAATAGGGGGGCCAGGTACTTAAAGTGTGTTTGTTCTCCGCATTGCAATGATTGTTGGAACTTTGTATTGATTGTTAGAACTTTCTCTTTCTCAAAGTTTGACAACAAAAAAGCTATCCAGACATAAACTGCATGCATTTTGCATTTGCAAAACAACAACATTATTCAATTCAATGCAGGAACTTATAACTACAAAACACTTTCAGCTCTATCAAGGAATATATTTGGGTATACAGTATGTGAGTGATATGGGGACAACCCATTCTGCAATTTTATACAGCTTTTCAGATCATTGACTTGGGTGTCTTTACAATGGATCAATGGAACTGTGTGGATCTATACATTTGCAGCAGCTTAGTCAAATGTCAAGTAGAGAACAATACTTTCCTAATGTTTAATGTGTTATTACCACTTCTGTTAAACGCCCTTACTATGATTGAGAATATAGCAATTTCAAGTTTAGCACAAGCATATCTTACCTTGTACACTATATTACATTCATTATGAGCTCTTTAGGGCTTTTTCTTTTTTAAGTCCCCATCCACAACCACAATGCCTCGCCAACATTTACAGAGAAGTTACATACCTTCTGTGAACTCGTTCTGAACTATAATGGTGCGCTGGACCACCCCGTTAATGAATGGGAGCAGCTGGTCACCCGTGCTCGCCACTGTCCTGAAATCAGGGGCTGACAGGACAAAACTTTTATCTGTAGCAACTGCTTCCAGATCTGCACTGGCCGTGTCACCAATCGCCACGCCAAATGTGATAACGCTGGCCCTCTTAAGGGCCCGGTCACCGGCACCAGTATCATCAGTGGACGGCCCAGCACTGATAACCACCAACATCTGGGGCACACCCTCGTCGGCCCTGCCCCCAGCTGTTTGGCTTAAAAGGCTCTTGGCTACTTCCTCCAAGGCGAACCCCAGGTTAGATTCATCACCCCCTGAGTAGGAAAGGCCCTTCACCGCTTCCAGGACTGATGATTTGCTGTCATAGCTATTTAGATAGAACTTTATCTGTGGGTTGCCGTTGTACAGGGCCAAGGCCACCCGAAAAGTGTCCCTGCCCACATCAAGGGGCTCAATGATTCTCAAAACCAAATCGCGCACAAAGGGGAAGTTTGCTGCTCCAACGTTCTCTGATCCATCAATTAAGAGTACTAGGTCAGCTGAATCTTGTGCTTTAAGGGAAGAGAGAGAAAACAAAACAAAATGGAACTTGTGAAAGTGTTAACATGGTGAGGCAGAGACAAAGAATCCAATCAAAGAACTCGTGCTAGCATATCATTGTGTGTGTCAAGTAACATTGAAAGTGAACAAATCAATCAAACATTGCAAAACACATCATACTGCATGTAGGCTGAACCAAGGAGATTTCCTAAAGTGATGCAATGTGTTTGATGAAGCAGAGTACAGCACTGTTGTTGTCAGTATGAATACTAACCACTGATGAGCTAATTCTCCTCATCTAGGATGGTCAATCATAACAGCTTAATTAGGTCAAAAACATTTAAATTCCAGAAAAACTAATGTTTTCCTACATCAGGGGCAGATTAGAACTCCATCCACATGTAAAGCTAATCATGTTTGTTTATTTTCTTGTTCATTTTTTATAAAAACTAATTGTTGAGCCTTAAGAAGGGAAAATTAAAAATAAAAAGTATTATGAAATGATAATAATTAGTTATAATTAATATAATAAATACATTTAACTACATGGTTCAGTAATATTTGTATTATTCACTATAAAGAAATCCGAATAAAATAATTTTAAAACCAAGGGTATTCCATCATGAGGCCATACTATGGTGACAAAAGAAAAACAATGATGAAAAAAAAAAGTTGAGCTGTTTTATCATTAAACCTTTTACAAAGTTCTTTGTTAAATTAGTGTGATGTGTCCTTTGTAGAAACTCCATTGAGTTCAGCCATCCCATGCAGACTCTTGTTATGGACCTCAGATAAAGTGACCAGCCATGACCCTGTGGCATATCCTGGAGGCCTACAATACTTTATTATAATAATATATTGCATGTGATTTCATGTAAAATCTTTACAAATTTGTTTATTATTGATGTTTCCAATTCATTTTAATTTGAATCATATATGCTGGCAAAATAAATTTTCTTTTATGGACAGATTTTTATGGAACATATTTTTTCATTCCAGTAACTTCTGGTAATTAATTGTAACATATTGTATATAATTTCAGGGCATCTGCATATAAAAATATTCTCAAAGTACTTTTGCAGGTCAAGGATGAGTCCAGGCAGGTTCATCGCTGTTTCAAATACAGAATATTGACAATATTTTACACAGATAGACATTGTGACTGATAAAGACACAAAAGAAAAGAATACAAAATGCAAGACACATAAGCAGTGGTGCATGGTTAGCTATGGTTAAAAGCTCATTGATTGAATTTGAGATGTGATGTTTTAAAGGGTGAGGCATCCTTGAGTCCCTTCTCTTTTCCAAAGGTTTTCTGAACAAATGTCAGTCTGAGGTGTCAATATATGGATTTTACAATGTTATTCTGTTGCTGTCTGTATTGTGTCCTCTCACCACAGCTGTGTCTAATTCAAACAAGCATCATCTTGAACTGGTGTCTTAAATTATGCCTGATGATTGATTATGCTGTATGCCAACACAGAAATTAAATCACTACCTAATTTATGAGCACAGAATGGTCCCATCACTTAAATAGCTTTCTCTCAATACATTCTCATTGTTTTTGTTCTGGCTTTGCACAGGCATATTTCTGTGCCACTGTTACACCCTAATCTGAGATGCTGTAGGGATGTCAATCACATGCAGATCTAATTGTGATTTTTTTTTAAAGCATTAGGGGGATATTAAGTGTGGTGAGACAAAACAAGTGATGTTAATTTTGCAGGTGGATAGTGAAATGTTATTGTGGTTAAAAAAAACACTTGATTGTGTTAATAATAAAATCCAGTCACAGCCACATATGCAGCAGCTTCGTCCTGCACATGTAAACACATTAGTAATGGTAGTGACACTGGTCCCATTTCATTACCTGTCCCTCCTCCAGACACGGGGGCCTCATTTGCCACAGGACCACCCTCTGACCGGGTCACTGCGTCACAAAGCCCCACTACTAAATCTTGGATTATATCCCGCAAAGTCAGGAAAGAGTCTACACTGAACACATGAGTGTCATGGGGCTTGCTAGCCATGTCCCTGAGCTCCGAATCAACTGCATCCTGAACTCCAACTGCAAACACCTCCACGCCTGCCAGCCACAGCACCTGAGCTGGCTCGGCCACGTCATCCTGGGAGCGCCCATCTGTTAGCACAACCACCACTTGGGCCACACCATCAACAGCGCGGCTGCCCGAAGCAGTGGTCAAGTGTGTACGAGTCAGGAAATCCAGGCCCAGGCCAGTCTGGGTTCCCCCACCATGATAAAGCATAGCCTTGATGTGTGCCAGGACTCCCTGTGTTGTTGGGTAGCTGTTGAGCTGGAACTCAGTTTGTGGCTTAGTATTGTACTGCACAAGGGCAAATTTAAACCTCTCCCCTCCAACCTGGTGCAGTGATTGTATCAAGCTGTACAGAAATTGTCTGATATGCTTAAAGTTCTCCACTCCCATACTCCAGGATGAATCCACTAGAAAGTATATATCAGCTCCCAACCCCTGTGCACAATCTTCAAAAGAGTGTTTGGAGGACAAAAGTGAAGACCAGTGAAAAGATGCCTGGTGTGTTTGGTACCAGAATATTGTTTTGGTGCTTAACACCAATATGGTTGCACAGCTGAAATGTAGCTGCTTTGTTTAGCAAAAGCATCTGACTGCACTTGGTATTCTATTTTTTTTCCTCCAATGTTAAGATACACCGTTTTGAATTCAGATTAAAACAAAATAATAACAATAATTGAAAAATAGCCAGTTAACTAACAATGGTCATTAAAAGTGAAAAATCATGTAATATTTGAATTAATTACTTTAATGTGTTTGGTTTTTCTTAGGATGTCATAAGCACTTTTAAAAAGTCCTGCTTTTCTTTGCAATATATGAACAGGTGTAGATGTAGACTACAGTATACATTTTTAGGGGAGCAAAAACGGGAAGTAGAAAAAAATTTATTCCTACTGAGCATTGCTGAAAATTGGAAAAAGTTGACAAATCATCTGCAAAATGAGCACAGCCTGCTGACTGCAGCTGAGATGAACTTAGTTCGACTTACCTTCCTGAGCCTCAAAGTTAGGGAGGAATCCTGCAAACAGGAAGCCTAGGAGGGCACATAGCGGTAATAACCGATGCCTCTTCATCTTCTATCACCAATACAGCAAAGGGACACCTGTAAAACCAGAAGCAAATATGATATGAATTTAAACCAGTAGTTCTATCCTAATACCACAAGGCCTGACCAATACTTCACACTTCAAATGAGTCTACTGTTGCAATATGGTTATTATAATGATAATGAAGAATGATTCTTCTGCATGTCTTTAACATATACATTTTAAATAAACATGCTCCCGGACAAATTACGCCTTTATTTTCTGAGCCCACTACATGGCGCTCTCTGTTCAACAAAAGGTTGAAAGCACACTGAATCGCCAGTCCTTGAGCCTTTTTCTTTAAACCAAAAGCGCCATCTAGTGGGCTCAGAAAATAAAGAAAATGGTTCATGAAGTATCAGGAAGCTTCATTTGGCCATGACTATCAAAATGATCTGATATTGTAATTATACTCAGATATAATGAAATTCCGTATTGCTTCTCTTGATGCAGACAGAACACAGAAAAAAGATAAAATCAGTACCAGCAACAGCAGTAGTAGCAAAATGGCAAAAACAGCAGCGTAGTGAAAAGTGACGCTTGTGCAAGTACAACTATACAAAATAAATAAAAGGCAAGTACAGCTTTGAAAAGAGATAAATAAAAGGCACTAGTTAAATGAGATTTTTACATACATAAATTTACAAATGTTGAATGTTATGATAATAAATAAATAGATGCTAAATCTATGCTTATTATTTGTATTTGTGGTAGCAGTCTCTGAGAGTTTGGGATAGGGTATGGGATATTTGAAATGTTGTTGCACTCCCTATTTTTGCAGCACTGCTTCTCTAAATACAACACACAGCATGACATAGGCTTGTTTTAAGAATGCAACATCTAATCTTCGACACACCACATTTCCTGTCAGCCTGTGTGGTGCAACAATAAGAGATTTCCTACTGGTACTGCTGCTGAAGCATCACCAGGTCCCAGTTGCTTAACGGTGGGATTAGCATTTTTCACATTAATAAGGCAGCGGCAAGCATGTACATCCTGACCAAGATTTAAAATAGACATGGTATCTGCCATTAAAGGCTGCTGTGTTTCAATAAAAAAAATGACAATTGAATCACCAGCTCTTCTGGTCACAGATGTGTCTAACATTTTGGTTTGTGTGAGTGAGGGAGCTGCAGCATGTGTTGGAGTTTCAGTAGCAGACCTGAAGCACAGAGTGGTAATGATCAAAACCACCTGTTAAAATACCAGCCAATGTGCTTTAGTAATTAACTGCTTGGCAAAGATGGAATTTTCCAACTCACAAAACAAAGTGTTCTTAAGAGGGGTGTTGGACTGGAAAGTCCAGTTATACAGCAGGGGTGGGTGTATTTTCTATTCAGTCAGATTTTCCCCAATTGTTAAGTTAAGTAATGTCACAGGAAATGAAAGGAAGGTCATGCATGGCTCACTACTGAGAATGCATGCATGCATGCACAGTAAGGGCACTTCCACATCTATAGTTCGGTAGACTCGGTGCGATTCGTGGGTGAAGTTGCAGCATTGTTGCTTTTTTCATTTGGTTCGGTTTGGGTTTACACAGCACTTTGTCAGGCGTAGCAAACATTGTCACAAGGTCGAAGCTGTCACTGGTCTATTGGGCAGAATAACCGAGTGAAACTCACCGACACTGCCTGGTCTCAGAAATAATGGAACAAAACTAAATGTATCATGTCTTTTTTGCTTTGGTGTTTCTAGAAGAAGGTAAACAATATGAGCAGCTGAGAGCGAGTGAAGGAAAGGGGATGAGAGAGAGATGATAATGTGTTGTCACACAAACGACCAGCAATATATGGTCATATTAGGTTATGGATTTAAAAGTTATCATCCCTTAAATCATATACAAGTTCATAAGTTGTGTGCAAGGTTGAAATTGCAGGCTAGTAAATGCATGTTTTTTTGTTCACTTCCTGTATTTTGGTCGGATCACATTCTCACCTAAAGTGAACCGAACTCTATTGAGGTGTGGGTACTTAATTATATTTCAAACATTAAATTTAAACTAACTCAAATATGATTAATAGTGTATGCAATATCTTCTTCAATTTCAGGTTACAAACACAATTGTTCATCAATCTTTTGCTATCAATAAATAATGCCTGAACAACAACAAAAATCACACACATTTGATTGTAGCCACAGCCCTAACCCTAAGATCAAGTCCTAACGTAATGAGTCTTATTACACCAAGATGTCCTCCTTATGAAATCATCTCTTACAAAGGAACAGTCTATTTACAGATCCAAACACACATATTTGTACTTTATTACTTGCCTGTATCCCGTTGAGAAGTGAGGATTTCCTTTACTTTCCTAACTCTCTAGGTCTAAAACTCACAATAGTCAGCAAAGAGCAGATAAACACACATAACCTATTCAATTTCAGACCACCATGAAGTGATAATATGGATTCCAAAAGAGCAGCCAGAGCAATTACATTTTAATTGCACTAAAGCAAACTTAAAATTGAAAAACTCTGATCTGAGAAAAACAAATGTCACCCAAATTAACCCAAACTTCCAACTGTGATGTGGCAGACTCACCACTCCACTCTGCAATTAGGAATGTTTTTTTACACAAGCATATAAAGACTTAAATATAACAAAAAAAAGAAGGTCTTGAAAAAATAAAATGGCCTTATTTTGACAAGCAATAAAAATAAAACACAGGCCGAATTACAATGCTGCACGGGTCCAAGGCAAAGTAGATCATGCTAAAGAGATTTTTGCTTCCATATCAGTATCCATGTGAGGTTGGGGGATATCAGCATGTAGTGAAGTATATTAGTGTCTTTTTTGCTTCTACCACTAGGAGTGGCCAAAGTGTGACATTTTTAAACCATACACACTTTGAGAAGCTAAAGATGTCTATGGTCCTGCATGCCCGGGCCTGTTGTATAACACCATGATGGTCTAAACATAAGAAGTTAAGGAGTTATGATCTGTTAGCATGTTAGGTTTTTTTTTTTTGACCTGCTGAGGTCCACTTGGGTGATATGCTGAGTCATCATTCAATCTTATGTGTAATCCAGTCCCCGCCATAAAGGCAAAGTAGATCATGTTAAAGTTATTTTTGCTTACCTAGCATTGTGTCTAATTCGAAATCTTGGCCAACAACACATAGCAATAATATTAACCCTCAGTTGTGGAAAATGGCCCTGTCTAAAGTGGATTCTGGACCAAGTTTCCCTCTGATCTTACCAAGTGTGCACTTCAAACCTATTTAAATTAAATATTTTTTTAGTCAAAGAGACCCTTTCATTAGGATAGGAAAACCTGGGTCAGCTAGGCTTGAATCAAAGCCATCCATAATACACAACAAAAATGAATTATAAACACATGGCTGTTGTATTTAATGCACTGCAGACGAAGGATTTGTTCAGGCTGGTCTCACAGAATTCCGTGAAATGATCACGAACTGTTAACACCTCATTACGTAGTGGTGGCACGGAATGTGTGAAAATTCTGTGTGGCCACCACAGAAAACAATGCCAATGTAAAGTCAATGAGAAAATGACGTAGCATTAAGAGCGACTATGGTAGTGAGTAGTATGAAAGGCCGAAAATCCGCATAGGGAGGTTGGTTGGGGTGGACGATGAGTCAAACAACACAGGACTTTCACCCAGGAGACCGGGAATCATGTCCCGCCTGTCACGTTTCCTAAACCCAACCCAACTTTCTTCTTTTACTAAAATGTCGGTGTTTGCCCACTGTGAAGAGATGATGATAATTTACACATGGAAACTTTCTGTTATACACTTTACCTTATAAAACAAACATGTAAAGCACTTGGAGAATATATTTAAAGAGAGTTAAAAGAAACGTATCCTTTGAACACTGTTGCAGTAGGAGATATGGATCCCTTCAGTCCCAGTGCTCCCCCCAAGTTCCTTTATTTCAAGGAAATCTGCAACAGATGTTTGTGTTCTCCACTCATGCTCATGTGATTTCAGGTCACTCAGAAGCCACTGCAGAGTTTGCCAGGCCTGACCAATGTGTCAACACTATGGCTTCCCCTCGCCTCCACAGAGGAAAACACAGCACAGTGGATTCCTGTTTTCCCTGATACGAGCAGCCAAAACAATGGCAGCATGGGGAATAGCATTAGTGAGAAAATTAGGAAAGAAAGTAAAAAAAAATATGCTGTCTCTAAATTACTTCCCTAATTTAAAGGTGCATCGCTCTTTTTTGCCACTCAGGGGCAGAACTCTAAAGTTGTTATGGCAAACATGTTAGCAGACAGTTGCTTATTTATATATTCAGCAGACATGGGGAAACATCCGGCTCTTTAGCTGCTAAATTCTCAACTATGTTCACCAGCTAGTCGTTAATATCTGTCAGCTGTTTGGTGCTGGACAGTTCTTGTATAGAGTGTTTTTTCTCTGAAAACAGCTGGATGCCTGCTGCTGCTGGAATTGAGGCTGATGAGAGCAGGGAGACCGAAATAAAAAAAGCTAAAAGATGCAAAAACACTCCATTGAGAATTGTCTACTGCAGAGCTGGTTGATCATTCTGTTGTGGGTTTGTCACTACGTGTGACTTTCACATTACACATTGTCATTTAATCCATTGTTAATAACAATTATTGATAAGTGCAGTTTTATTATAACAAATATTGTTATATTTTAGATGCAGTATGACTGCAGACCAGGGTCAAGGACAGTGCAATGGCAGAGAAAAGGAACACACAAAGCCTAGGAAAAAAAGGACAACACAAAAAGTAACTTGCTCTTGATTTCCTCACCGATGAATTTGATTATTACTTATAGTCTGTGGTATACATCTGAATCCCTGTCAGCGACCCATAAAGATTATTGTGTCTTAGCCCAAATCATCTGCTACAAACATGCTTCTGGCAGCCCTAGGGAACTCAATAATTCCATTGTTAAGCTCTTCTTCTTTCAGAAATACCTATGTCAGTTATACACCCACTCACTCACTCATTCACTCATTCACTCACTGCATGCACAAAATATAAACTACAGGTCACAGTTTAAAAACTGCCATCCCTCCAAACTTAAAGCCTTGATGTTATGAGCGTCCTTAAAATGATAAGTTTCTGTTTGGAGTAGAATGAGACAATGACCGTGAAAATTAGCACCAATCTTTGTGTTTCTGTCAGCCCGTTCCATATGAGTATCCCCAGTTAAGATCCATGTGAGGTTGCGGGATATCAGCATGTAGTGAAGTATATTAGTGTCTTTTTTGCTTCTACCACTAGGAGTCGCCAAAGTGTGACATTTTAAACCATACACACTTTGAGAAGCTAAAGATGTCCATGGTCCTGCATGCCCGGGCCAGTTGTATAACACCATGATGGTCTAAACATAAGAAGTTAAGGAATAATGATCTGTTAGCATGTTAGTGTTTTTTTCTCCTGCTGAGTTCCACTTGGGTGATATGCTGAGTCATTGTTTAATCTTATGTGTAATCCAGTCCCCGCCATAAAGTGACAGGCTCTAAAGAAAGCTCAGAGTTTAAGTAGTGAGCAGTTTATGTTATAAAGTGAGCATAACACACTGCTCTATATACTGTATATAACAGAATATCTTGCTCAGTGGTTTTATTTATAGTTAACACTCAGTTTGCATTTCCAGAGCAACATAGACGCTGCAATGTGCCCTTAGAAGCACATTTGCACCTGGACCTCACACACTCATTTATAGCAAAGACCCCACACACACATAAACATGCACATACACACAGGCTTACGGTGCAGCACAGCACACAACTCCATCAGCCTCAAGGACAGATACCAATGTAATTAATTCCATGTTACACCAGCTCCACCAGGCGGACCTCCTTGGATAGGAAATGGAAAGTGGCTCAGTCCCCTCACAAAAATAAAAACTGTGTCCCTCTGAGAAAAGGCTACCAGATAGAGGCGCTTCACGGATTTCAAAATGCACTTTCAACACATAAAAGGTTTGACCAAAACAGCACTAAAAACCAAACTGAACGCTAACTGTCCAGCACCAAATATCAAGACTGGTGAACATAGTGGAGCATGTAGCAGCTACAGACACAGATATTTCTGTCAGGAGTTAGTGGGACCAAACCAGAGCAAAGATGAGATGGAATATTGGACTTACATTCATCAGGTGTTCAGAAACAGTACTCTAAATTAATACTAATGTAGCTCTGAATGTGTAAAATGGCAACTATTTGCTAACAAAAGTTACCATTGAAACCTTAAATGTGACATGTTAGTTTTGTGTTTACAGCTTGTTTACACTGCCCCCGAGTGGCAGAAACAAATCAGGTTTAACTCAAGTCTAGATTCTAGAAGTTAAATAAAGATTCAATAGAAGTTAGAAAAGACCATTTCCATACGCACTAAACAAGCACTTGCCTTACTGTAATAAAGTAGTACAATGTTCAAACGCTCACTACAACAGGAGGTATGTAGTGTCATATCTATATAGTGCAGTGAACGCTTTTACCATTACAGACATGTACATTCAACGGGGCTGTTACATTTCCCCCAAAAACATCTTTTCCAACTCCAAAAAAGTTGCATGTGAGCATAGCTAGTGGGGATCCTGCTGCCACAGTGGCGCAGCTGCATTTCTTTTGGCAGCCATCTCGTTAGCCACATGTGTAGCAGGAATAACATGATCAAAGATGTTACGTAGGATCCCTCCCACTAGTAGATGTTATTTGTGATTGCACTTTGTGTTATCAATTATGAATGATACAGCAAATCAAGCTTACACATGCATGTAACTGGCTATATTGCACAGTTTACATTAAGCAAGTGGAATTTGTTCAAGATCATATGCATCTAATAAGAAACCTCAATGTGCAACTGCAGGTTATGCTCTGGGCTTAATGGATCATTTTGTCAAATTGGCTCAACATAAGCTGTTCACTTAATTACAGACTGAAACCATGTACATATCAATTATACTGTCAACAACAGTTATTGATGCCAATATTTTTTTCGATGCACGACATCTCGTCCCAAACCACTGACAAAAAAAGAAATTTGTAAATTAAGTGAAGTCACGAGGGACAAGTCATGCGGAGAAAATATCTATTGTACACCCTGTACACCTAACCCACCCTTCCACTGGAAGGATGTGAAGTGATATGTGTGGCACAGATAAGAGGAGGATCAATGATAAAGTTAAAAGAGGAAGGGGGAGGCAGGCTGGGCAGGCAGTTCCACACAGCTGCTATGTATTAGCCCCTCTGACACCTAGCAGATGTGTGCTCAAGCATCATAGCCAATCTAAGCCTAAAGGCTGAGTTCAAGTATTAAATGTGACACTTGTGCACTGTTGGTTAGAATAGGAGAAAAGCACATGAAGGAAGCTTGTAGCAAAGACTAAATATATACATTGTTCAGCTGGGTGAGATCATTAGTTTTTATTTTTCACCTGATACACCTTTTAGTCAAATGGGGGCCCTGTGATCTTAATCAATCAATCAATCAGCAGTACAAAATTAACAAGTCAAAGATGATAAAAACGTTAATGCCATTATCAACCACAGACCTGGTGCTCTCACTAACCAATGCAAAGCAGTGTGAACTGTTACATCCCTTGCGAGCAAAGATGTTTTTCTTCCCTTAAAAGAGAACAGTAGTTCACTGAGACAAGCCCTTTCTGAAAAATGTTTCAACCTTCCAGACATCTGTGCTGCTTCATGAAAAAAAAAAAGACAAAAAGCTGGAGAGAGAACAGCAGTCATAAAACAGACTAATGCAGAGTTATACTGTATATCCAAAAATTCTTTGTTAAGAACTCTCCTGACGCAGCTCTGCCAATAACCATTTAGATCCTAGCTTCCAGTAAGAGCTGTTGCGTTTTCGTAGGACTGGCAGTAAATTATGCGAAAATATTTCAAACACATAAAATCAAATCTGGAGCGCACACCAAGTTTCCTCTCGCTTTTAGGTCGATGACCAAGTTCTTCCTTTCTGTATCATAGCAACAGGTTGCATGCCAAAATAAAACTGTGTGAAAGTAGTAGCTCATGAACATTGTTTCCAATGTACTTTAATTATGTTGTGACTTGGAAGAGTAAAATTATTTAATTTGCGCATTGAATCCTACTGTACATGCACAGAATGAAATGAATGCAATGAAGACACAGCTGAATTCCTCTGTCCCTACTTGGACAGTCTTGTAGGAGAAGTGGAAGATTAATGACTCACACCTGGTTCACTAAACAGTGCAGACCACTAACACCACCCACCACCCCACCTCCTTTGTTCAATGGAAGAAAAAGCCCTCTTGGTTCTCCTAGTTCTTCTGGCCTGTAGTGTGGAAAACACTTTTCCAGTTCTGTACCCGTTTCAGAGAGGGTGTGGTTTTTGAGCTACTGCTGCCGTGGAAACATTTACCCATCCAACTACTCTTCTTTAGAGCTCACATGTTGGTGTGGAGATTTTACACATTTGATTTGATTCTACCATTACTAACAGATTCAGATTTAGATATAATTGAATGACCAAAAGATCGTTCCAGAACACTAATAAAGTGCACCGAAATAAGCTATTGAAAGATGATTGATGACATTCCTTATTTCTTGGCATAACATAAATCATATTTAGCAGGTTTTGAACAGGGACTGTATATATAAATAATCTGTTGCATTGCTTATTACACAAAATCTGCATTATACCACAATATGTACATAAATAAATTGACATTACTCAGTGCAAAGCAACTCCTTACAGGTTCACAGCTCTAACAGGGATCTGGGATCACAGCGTCAGACTTTTACTTCATTCTCTCCCCACTATTATTTCACACCGATGCAGTAAATTAAACTTTGCACAAACCAAGAAAGTCAAACAGAAGAGTAGCATTTGGAGATTTCTGAAGAGGGAAAAATGAACACACACGCCCCTCCACGCTCACATGCACAGTACATGACATTGCTGAGGTCTCTAACTGCAGCTCACCTCTTGCCCTCGCAGCACTCTCACCACTAAAGTATAGCTTCCAGTCATGCTGCTGAACACATGCTGTCTGATATTTATGACCTATAAGCCAAAAACTCTATCAAACCTATGATTATGGCACCCATCATACGTTTACATGTTACAACTAGAAACTATGCTATGGTCAGTGCACTATTTATAATCAGCATACAGTGCAATCACGGTCCATCGTAAAGAATTAAGAATTGAGAAATAAAGCAAGCATGCATTTGCAAAAACCAAACCGAAAGCTCTTTCTGCGAGATGAATCACATTGAGAACATAGCAGATTTAAAACTTACCCTAAGCTGATGTAGCTGTATTCCACTGTGTTTGTTTTTGAAGAAAAAAAGAGATAATATTAGTTATGTAAAATGACTGTGAGCTGAACTTGTTGTCATTATCCTCCTGGTAAATTCCTCTTGCTCCCAGAGGAAGGTGGCTGAGCAAAGCTGTGAGAAGGTCACTGATAAGAGATGTGCAGAGAAAGGGGTCCTGAGTGAAGGGAGGAAATAGCTGAGACAGAAAGAGACAGACACCCTCCCAGTCTCGAACCAGAGGAGCTGTGGTGCTGAGTTCAAGGCTGGGATGGGACAAACTTCCAAACTTCTGGAGTTCGGCCACCTCTCTCTTCCTCCTCCCACTCTCTCTAAAGAGAGGAAAAAAAGAAACAGAGGAGGGTGAGGAGAGGAGGGGAAAAGGGTGAACGGAGGGGGGAGAAAAGAAGTAAATTAAAACCAGACACATGGCCCTGTTTGGTCTGGATGTGAGCAGTGGATAGGATGATGTCACAAATCTGGAGCGGGATTTTCTCCTTACCTTTTCCTACATTTTGCCATTTCTCCCTCTACCTCTTTGGGGCCCTTTTTCTTACATTTCAGCTATATAGATCTCCGTTCTTACGTTAAAATGACACTAAAGGAAGAAAAAAAAACGTTATTGGTTTGAGTAAATAGCATACATTGGCAAAGTGATTCAGGCCATGCAAGATGTCTTGAAGATGGTAGTTAATGACTGATTACATACTGTGTCAATTTACATCCCGTTGTCTCAACAGCTAATAAATATGATGTATTATCTGTGGGCCATCCTGGCAAGAAGTCTCTCCACATTGAACAAATAAACTAACAAATCTCCCATAAAGGAATGTGCGGGAAAGTTTCCTGGCACAGGTTACAATGTGAATGCTGTTAAGGAGGAGCAATGACACACTGCCATGAATGTAATTGTCCCACAACAATAAAATGATCAAGCGCAGCATATCACAAAGCTTATGAGTTCATTTTTATTACCAACACCCTTACACAGCCATACATTGCAGAATATATTTCAATCAGGAGAGACTTCATTTAAGAGTGAAATAAGTTGAATGAACATGGTGCATGATAGGTTGATATGTTAGAGTCTTTGGTTATTAGACTCCATTGCAATGTTAAATTATAAGGGGTACAGAGGACGTGGATATATAGGAATATCACCCCATCTAGTCTAGTCTAGATGTAAAATATTACTTTATATGGCTTGTAGGAGCTCATGAGAGACTGTAGCTGTGTCCCAGCTGCATACTATAACTTTGTTTAAAAAAATTTAGTGTGCACAGACTGGGAAAATTATAAAAGAAAGTATACTTTGAAATTCTAGCATGTAGCTATCTAAAATAGCTGTTTTGAGTGGCCTGCTGATGGGTTGTCGTAGACAATAAGTTTTGAAGCTGAAAAAATGTGCACAATTTGTATGCTAACAATGGATAGATTGGCTGTGTAATGTGAAAGACGTTGCTCGTAGTGACAAACCCACAGAGAATTATCACTGCAGAGCATTTTAGACTCTTTCAGATCATTATTTTGGTTTTATTGTCTGTAACTCTAGTGTTTTGGTTCATTCTTAGCGCTCTCATCAACCTTGCTTACAGCCGCAGCATGCAGTGAAAAAGTTATTTGTTAGCATAGTCATATTGGTGCATTATCGATGCATAAATCCATATAGAAAAGGTCTATTTTCATTCCAGCTCAAAGGCTTAAAAAATATTGGTAATCTGTAAATTTTTCCCCTCTAAATTCGGTATTGTCTCAAAGAGCTCATATCAGTCAGGCCCTTGAACATAGTGGAGCATTTAGAAGCTAAAGAAACAGATGCTTCAGTCCATAATTGGTGAAGACCAATTATAGCTTAAAGAAGACCTGAAATAAATGCAAATGTTGCTCTGTGCTGTGCTGCTAACATGTTTGCTAACATTGCAAGGTGATAATAGGTAGATGTTGTGTTTTTGAACATGTTCTGCTGCGTGGTCAAAAAAAATCAATGAATGCAGCTTTTAACATTTCGAAATCCTTCATTTTGACATTGGCAGTGTCCCAAAGTCACAATTGGACTGCTGTATTCATGTGCATTCCTTGTGAATGTTCCTTGTTAATATCCTCCACTATCAACATTATAGTGTTGTATACTACAGCATTTGTACATACAATATGAATAGTATGGAATGTTTTATAATATGTTGAGGACTACACAAAACACTAGATGTCAACTGGAAAGAACCCTCAACAGCACTTTGCTGTTGAAGTTCAAGCCAAATAATGGGAGGATTGCTGCAGTATTTTTCTGTCAGTGAGCTAAAACAGGCTTTGCACCCAGAGGTCAGTATGTTGGGAAATTAATTCCCTAACATCTGTGTGAATACAACTTGAATGCTGAGCTCTAACAGCAGTTGGTTATCAAGCAAGGTACAGTAACTTCTATTACCCCACAAAACTATCTCTGCATTTTTTCTATATGTATGAAATGGCTCCAAAATGCACCATATGGAAGTGTTTATAAGATTGCCCACTGCATCCATGTTCTGTTGCCTGTAGGTCATTACTCACACTAGCAAAATTTCCTGCAAAGCATTGCACTGTTATGGCGGCACTAGGCAACCACTGTTGTAATATTCATTGAGTTACAAGCTTTACATGTTCTGAGAGAACAACAAAATGTAAGCACCTAGATTGGCCCATAATACAGAATGATTATAATGCTTCTTTTATGATAATTGGTAACTAAATGTGTCCGTTTGTAATGTAATCTAATGTCATTTTATTTAGACAGGCACATTGCACAACTAGACACTAGCCTGGTATAAAAACAAGGAGAGATGATTGTACTAGGTTTTAGCACAATTGCTATTTTCGGACCGTAGTCCCTGGGCATGTGGTAAAACAATACATTAATAACTCAATGCAATTCAATGCAAATTAAACACAAAACATGATGTGCAAATGTGCAGACTTTAGACTGATTACATTAATAAAATTATCAAGGGCTCAGTCATTCCCGCCTCCGAAAATCAATCCCCCCCACCCCCATGTGTGAATTTCCCAAAGTATGAATTTAGTGTAATAAAATGTTATCAAAATGAATGAACAGTTCTTATATAATCTATAATCTAAAGCAAGATCAAAGCAAGAAGCGGGCAGATCAACTACATTAAAAATATTCCGTCATCGCTTAGGAAACATGTACTCCCTTGTGAGTGAGCACTAACCCCGACACAGACCCTTTAAAATCCAAACCTTTCAAAATCACAGTGTGACGAGGACTAAACATTTTATTGTTGGGTGATGTTAATGTCACACGCACCGCTTTAAACAATTACAACAAAGGTAGAGCTGACATCTGTGGTAAAGGGATACTTTGATGCATGCCACCAAGGTGACTTCATGTGGGTGGATGAAAGTGCAGATTGTTTCCTGTGATGCTTTTAAAAACTGCCCTGACTCTTGTTTCTCTCATTAATAACTGCCAGCTTTCATAACACAGACAGGTTGCGACATAGGACAGATGAGAGTCACTGAACTTTTTTATCACTCAAAAGAGAAAAACTAGAAACAAACAGACATTTTCTTCAGCATCCAGATAATGTTTTGGGTATGGCTGTAATGTCATGAGGTTTCTACATTAAGTGGAAATTATGAAAAGCATAGGGAATGTGTCCGTAAGCTCTATAAAACCATGAATACACACTCAGTGTTTATTCTATTCTCAAATAAAAGCATGAGACTCCCCTCCATATAACTGGAGTATTCAATCTGGTCTCTGGAAGTTGCTTTTCTTGCCTGTGAAGACGTTACCATTAGGAACAAACTGTTCACTGGCCATTTAGAGGAAAATGCATGTGTTGATTCCACCAACACACTTATTTCCATCACAGCATAAGCAAATAAATGGGTGGAGATGGATTGGCCTTACATCACTCTAACCGTGTCTGATGAGGAAAGATTTAATACTCACAGTAATGATAGACCCCAACAGAAGGAGGTGCAAAAAAAGGGGTGAATAACACTTAGTTACAATTTTATACCTTTTTAAAGCTGCCTCCTTTCAGCCATAACCCAACACAAGCATACATGTGTCCCAATAGAAATGTGTAGTGCATATAGGGATAATCTATTTAGGAACATCACACCGACAATAGTATTCTCTATCGTGCTCCTCTGCTGTCAGGTTTTGTGAGAAAGCAAGTCATGGATTCTTTGATTCCAGATGTAGCTCTTCCTTATAAGATGTCTTCCTGTTCATGACCAGCAGATGTTTTTTTGTAGTTTATCTTTTAGATTGATGTTAAATAACATATCTACTGTCATAAAATCCTGTGGTTAGTCCATTTTTGCATTAACACCACGAACAAACTGCAGCAGAGTCCACTTGTAACTTTGACTCTCCTTATCATGTGGTCGCGGCCGGTTGTTTAGTCCGTACCAGAGTTCGATTGACAGCTTTCACACCAGCCAAAATTTTTTTTGATTTAAGCAACCCAAGGATGATGACATACTGTATAGTAGGTATTAATAATCAAAGTCGAAATGTTCTGAAACTCTAAACAAGCAGGTTATGGAAAAAACACTGAAAATTGTGATGGTGTTATTAGTCTAGTTTTGATTAGTTAAGCAGATACCATGCACCCTACACCAATGATGGACATTGTATTACTCTAAGACTTGACACACTATACGTTAGAGGTTTTGCATTTACTGCATATCAGGTCAGTGGTAAGATTCTTCAAAAAACCTTGTATTCTGAGATCAATAATAAGTCCTCCAGCCCATACGACCACTTAGGTTGTTTGTTCATACCCTCTAATCCTCCACAGGAGCAATTTCGATGTCGCTCCTGGCAGCAGACACTTTCTTAAACATGGATTTCTCTGCAACGTCATCACTGCTTGCGCAAGCAACCGGGGGGCAGAAAGAAGACGTGTTTCGTGTAGCTAGTAGTAGTAGCAGCATAGCGTAAGTCAAAATGCCAAGGAGTTGTTGCGTGGTTAATTGTACAAACAGAGCCAGTGATGGGTGCCTGATGTTATGAGGTTATGGCTTCAAGCCATAAGAAGGGCAGATTGGGGTCATATGAAAGAGTCAGGCTCCCATTGTATCAATCAGAAAAGTTGCAGCTTGTTCAGTTGTTCAGCTAAGTGATATCTACCTGTCAGGGCTGTAGTACTCGAGTCTGGACCGTAGACAGTTAAAGGTCCGGACTCGAGACAAGTTTAGACTGCTAGCTAAAGCTACGCCGCGTTAGCCTAGCCTGCTAGGTAAATATTACGACTGCCTTCGGAGTTTCTTAAATCTGCGTCCACGTTGTCAACATAAGACCTGTGGCGTTAGTGCTCCTTTTGTACCATAATTTTATTGAATGAAATATTAAGCTTCGCTCCAACGGGATGGGTGGGTTTTTATTACGTTACACACAAAGCTAACTGGCTATGTTAATCTGTACGTATGCTAGCGGACATTAGCTAACGTTGCCGAGACAGCGGTAGTAGAGTTTCGGCGAGCTAACCACGACAGTGTTGTCGCCCTGTCGCCCACAATCAACCTCTGCAGTGATGGTTGAAATGGAGACACACATATCGTACCTTTTCCCGGAAATCCTGGCCATTATTTTAAGGCATAAACCAACCATAGGGGTACACTCAGGGGTAACCCTGCTGCTAACATTGGCTATTACATTAGCCTAAAATGATAATTATAGCCATACATATATATCACAGAAACACTGCAAAATTAAAGACAGACAAACAGATCCAACTAAAATCACGTTTTATTGAGTCAGCAGTTATATACAAACAATAAGGAAAGCTTCAATACTTAAGGTTGAAGATCTGCCTTTTCTTTTGAGCTGGATCACACAAGCCTTAGTGTTCAGTCATTGATGAATGTGCAAGCATGAGAGGCTGCACTGCACAACCCCAAGTCAGCTTCAATCCAGCTAAATAGTCGACAGTGCTTCTAAATAACCGTTTGGGTCATCATACAGGTCTCTTGTGGGTGACAAAAGACCAGTAACATGGATGGCTGAAACACAAAGTCATAGTCAAATCTTTCCTGTGGTTTTCATATTCCTGCAGAATGTCAACTGGCAAATGTGCTGTACTTTCCACTTTCTGAATGAATTTGACTCAGTAACACCCAATGACTCATGAAAATATGAGACTCCTATGGAAGCTTTTTTTGTTATTTTACTCAATGATCCATGGTTTCTTCTACAATGAACTATGGAAGTGATACTAGCAATGCATTAGTACATATGGCAACGTACCCAGTTTAGCAATAATAAATAAAGACAATAAAAGTGTACAAAATCTCATGTGATTTTCTGTGTCTTAGAAATGACTTAATAGTAGAATCTGCACTATAAGGAAGAACAGAGGGTGGGATTTTGAGTTACTTTTTTGTGCTTCCAGCAGGTGGCCATATCCAAAAACCCAAGCTACTGTTCATTTCCTGAAGTGGGATACAGCGATCACATCTGGACATACAAGCCGAGGCATCAATCTAAATATGGAACTTATCTAAAGACAATTCTTTTGAGCCCTGACTTGAATAAGTGGCTAGATTATAGGCTTAATTCGTCTGAAGTAAAATGCTGAGTAATCGCTCCAATTTCGCTTGGCAGGGTAATGGAGGCCAAGTTTATTTAAGGGGGAATTTGAGTGGTGTTAAAGCAGTAATCATCCCCTTATAGAGTTTATGTTTGTAATTTCTACAAATATTAATGGATTATTCTCGGGTTTATTCAATGAAAGGTCTTTAGCAAGAGTAGTTCACACTCTTTTACCTCTTCCAGTAACTCCAAAGTTTTAGTAAGTAAAATGTCCATGTTGTGTCATCTAAGCTGGCTAGCTAGCACAAGGTAAGGCTACATTCAAGAGTTTTGTTTGGAGCTTCCTTGCGAAGACAGTACTTTTGGAGTGCTACTGTATGTGCAGTCACCAGGGCTGAGTTAGCTGCTAAACCACTATGTTTCAATTCTTACAGCATTTCTACTGGTGAAAGAGAAGATGCAACATAGTAGTGTTGTGGCTTTGGAGTTAGTGGAAGTTAATTTTATGGAATCTATTGTAGGCCTAATGTAACATGTAATGTAAATAACACTCTTTCAATGGGTCAAATTAGTAATTGAATACATTTTCCATGTAACTTGGCAAACAATCTAATGATGGCACATTAATTTAGAATGGCAAACACCTCCCTCACAGGTGTCTGGTTCCAATGTCACATAATCACATGTCAGTCAGAATCGAGAAATCTCAATGGCCTAAAATTATAGTGATAAAGATATCGTAGTGAAAGGTTTATGAAATTTCTGCAATTAGAGTCAGCAAAGTAATCTCTTAGGAGACCAAAGAGAGGAGAAATGAGACAAGCAAATAATATATATACACTACAAAAAAACACCATTTAAACTGATGGTGGAGAAAGTAATAGATATGGCTGGTGTCTCCCTAAACTAATGTCTGGGTCTTTTCTTTCTTTACCAGGAGGATTGGCCAAAAATGTGATATAGGTTTGCCCACTCAAATGTCTCTTGAAAGTCACTGTACCATGGCATTTGTTGAGGTTTTGTGTAAGGGTTTGGTGATGGATGCACACAGGAAAAAGACCCATTTCACCAAGCTGTCACAAATTATAAAAAATACACATGCTTTGTGGAATTCTATATGAATCAATAGTGACATTTATGTTTCGTATTCTGAAATCCTTTCACAAAAATGAATGCATGCAGGGTGCAACAGCAGTTAGTGTTTTTTATTTGTTGAGAACACAGCTCCTGATTCCGAGCACCAAAGAAGCATAACATTGTGTGAAAGTTACTGTTGTCTTGGCATGAAACAGATTATCAGCATATTTCTCCTATCAAGACTTTCCACAGAGTTGTAGAGTGCTCTTGTTAAGTTTACGCTAATGTTGTTACTAGGGGCTGCTATCCCCATCAGGCAGGATATACAGAATTGGATGTAGCTCATAACTCTGACAGATGCACCAGATGTGCACCATTGTGTGTGTGGATGTGTGTTCAGGTGTTGAAGTAAACTGCTAACAGATTGCATTGGTAGGTAGAGTGGGGATTGTGGCCGGAAGGGTGTGTGTGTGTGTGTGTGTGTGGGGGGGGGGGGGGGGAGGACGCATTGCTCCTTTTTGAGGAAACAGAAACTTATCTCTCATGCCATAGGCCTTTCTTTTTTTCCACAATCTCATGCTGCCTCATTGTGTGCTAATGTGTGTGTGTGTGTGTGTGTGTGTGTGTGTATGTGTGTGTGTTTGTGTATGGGCTGTACTTGAGTGTATGAGTGTTTTGCTGTTCTTGTGTACACCAATTTGAGTTTTAGACCATTAAGATAACAATATTTTGTCAAGTGAGGTCATTTAAGATGGACATTGTGTCTTTCATTGTCCTTACAATATTGAAACTGACTTTGGATTGATACCAATACTTTCTTTTCACATTCTGCTTAAAACGAAATACTTGAATAGTTAATGGTGGTCTGAATTTGACATCCCAATTGGAATGTGGACTATGTACAGTCAACTATGATGGGAAAAGTGAGGGAATGGGTTGCTGTACAACGGTGGATTTGGTCAATAATTTCAACTCAAACTTCACATCCATGTGCAGGTGAAGTAGAGTTTAAATTTATTACCTTTGGACAGAGCCAGGCTAGCTGATTCTCCATTACCAAAAAAGTCAAGCTATTCCTTTAAGGTCATTGTCTTCACAAGTATAGAAGTTGAAACGTGTGTGGAACTGTTTGTGTTGGTGCATGGTTATGCATAGTCGTTTGCATTCTATGTGTATGTGTTTGTCTGGGTATATGTGTTTGTTACTGTGTATGTGTGTGTGTGTGTGTGTCTCTGTTTGTGAGGCGTTGCTTAGGGACAAGCTGAGAAACAAGGCAAAAAACTATTTATACAAGCCATTTCCTCTGCAGGGATGAACCCAGCCCCTTAAATCTGCCCAAACACTTGACATTCTGTTGTAGATGTACTCATCAAATTGTGCATCTGTTAAATCGCATATCCTCCAAAAGCTGTGCTTTATCTCCATGATTTGTATTACTTCAGATCAGCAGTGATAATCAGGGAAAGGCAGAGAGGCTTTTTTCTGCTTTGTCATCTCAAGCTTCAAAGCTCAGCAATTCAACATTTGAGGAAGTTATGGATAAACACTGAAACATGTAATTGTTACTCAGGGAGGCGGGAGGCATCAAAAAAAAGTTTTTTATTTATCTATTTCTGCACAGTGGGAGGCTCCCACCTACATCTGTTTTGGGGCTTTAATGTCTTTTATGTAGTTATTTTGTTTGTGAAACAAACAATGGCAACCATAATTGGACAAACATGGGTCTTTTTGGATGGATGGTAATAATCTATTATCTGCACCGAGCATTCATGAACTGAACAAATCACAGATTCAGTTTCTGTCATAAAGAGAGTATGATAGAATGAAAATAGTATTACCACTGAGACCTTAAATATTCAAATAAAAAACATTATTATGATGAAGAGAAACAAAAACATATGTCCCATTTGGGCCTAGCCTGTAATTAACATAGACTAATGATTTTTGCCATTATTTTTGACACCCACTGGGGTCACTAAGAAATTAAGGAATGTTTAAAGACAAAATCTAAATAGGAAGCAGACAGGCCTAACAGCTGGCCAAGAGGGAAAAAAGCAAAAGCAAAAATGTTTTAGGCCCATAAGGAGTTATATAATGGAAATGTGTTGCACACATGAGGAGCACAGCAGCGTAACATCCTTCAGTGATCCAATTTCCTTTGATTCCCCTAGCCTAACTTTTATCAGCGGTTAAACACTGATATTCTGGAATGACACCAGACAGTCCAGATGATCCACACTGGTGGACATTACACTGACGTGGCCTTTCAGTACATACCTGGATCTTCATCTGGCCTGTGCCATTTGTGCAGATACTCCAAAACAGTGAAGTTATACAAACACACAACAAAAGCATTTTAGTTGAATTTAGCACTTTAGGGTCCTTTCCAACTTTTTCTTTTGTTATGATTCTTTCAAAGAAGTTGTTCAAATGCGTCATTGATAAGCTTTTAGTATTACAAATTATAAATTAATGAACGTCCATTACATTCAAGCTATTGCCAAATGAGTTGATACAAAGCTAATTAAGACTATCAGCTCCACAAAACTCTCTCTGTATTTCTCAGTATGGCTGTGTTCAGAAGATTGTGGCTTTGTCGTGCAGAGACTCGAGTGAAGATAAAGACCTCTTCTGAAGAGTCCATCATGTTTTTTTATCCTCCGTGTCCTCCTTGACTACTAGCAACTGCGTGAAGGTGGGGGGGGGGCTGATGATGTGGACGCGTTGACAGTTGTGTTATCATTACTTAGAATTCCTCATGGGGGAGACAGAAACTACGCACTATAGCTTTAATACTATGATTTATTATATTTATTGCTTTTTTCTTTTGTTTTGATGTTTGAGAATGTAATATAGATTATAGTGCATGAAATGTAGCAAAGTCTTTATTGCGGTGAAACTTGCGGAACCCCTGGCCTATCCTCAAGACACCCCACTTTGCGAACCGGAGATCAGAGAACTGGTGGACTTACTGACTTGACTGTCCAACTGGCAGACTGGCATTGCATTCTTCAGATCCATGCAGCTAGCGTAGCTAAAAAAGGATACCATCTATGATGATAACTCACATGGCACTTAATGCAATAAAGCAGCAAAAGGTCACTGTAGCTCTAGTAAGCTTCAACCTGTATTAAAGCATCAGTACACAAAACACTCCTTACTGTGCTAATGTGCATATGCACAGTACTTATCAGATTCTTTTGTTTTATGAACATTGTTGTGCAGGTGCGTTAAGCAAAGAAAGCCATCTGTTATAAATTGCAAATATGTTTTATAGTGTATGAGAACCCCCTGTAAATTTAGCACTTACATTGTAGTAGTTGATTTTTGAGAGTAACACACACCATTTAACCTATTTAAAACTCTAACTTCAGCAGCAACAGTTTAGTAACTATGCATATAAACCCAACAGAATCAAAACTGAAAGCCATTATCTAAAATAAAAGACTTATATGTCTTTTGTCTGGGCGTTCAGTTGGATGAGAGGATTACTAATGCCGTTGAAAATACAAGCCTCTCAATGTGAAGGTACAAGTCATCTCCGTCCAAGTGTCATTACTTAATTATTTCTCTTTGAAATATGTTCACATGGCTCCACAGTCACTTTTATAACAAACCGCTTTGGGCAAAAGGGCTCACTAACATGGCCAGTCACGTGATGCACACATATTTCCATACCCATTTGGGGTTTGGAAAGACATTCTGGAATATTTGTCTCTTAGTTTCCCATGGCCAACTTCAAGCCTCAGTTACACCTCTTCTTACATGAAAACGATGGAGGAACTGACCACACCTACTTCCCATACCACCCACTCAATCTCACTGGGAGGTAAACTCAAAACAAGGGCCAGATTCTGTAATTTTGTAATTAGGAAGAAATCCCTCTAAATTATCTAGTTGACTACTTATCTTCTGAAGACCTACTGTAGTTTGCATTTCGGGAAAATGCAACTGATGGTTCTGATAACTCAAAGGCATACCTACTTTTTTATACAAGCTTACTGCAAATGTCTATTCTGCAAAAAAGTAGCTGCACTTTCTTTGGCTCCCGCTCGTCCCCACAAAGAGGCAGGGACTGAATGTCTTTCCAACACTTAACTGTTACTGTGTCTTGCTTCTGGTGTATCACATCTCCCTCTTGTACTGCCAAGTGCGGCCACACAGCCCCCTCCGCCTCCGGTGCTTCTCTGACTCACCAATCCGAACTGAACAATGCCCACCATTGAACTCTCAATGGGTGTCTTTAATTGACAGCTGGAATCTATTAATTCCATAGCCAGTAGCCATGGCTACTCCACAATAAATTACATACGTATATATTCATGAATGAGAATACATTTTCAGAAGGATTTAAGATGGAAACATGGTTGGACTCTGTCTCATAGTCCTTAGTTGTCCTGAAAAGGCCCTTCAGAGTTGCAGATTTTTAGGGGCTGACTCACTATACAGTCGCCTTTTCCACCGTGGTCCATGAGTCGTATTTACCTTGAGAAGTTATAATTTCCATGATTTGGATAAATGAGTTGGCTTGCTTGACATCTGGGAATAATTTATGCTCATCAGGCTAACAGTTTTGTTCTCCCGTCTCTCTTAATGTCAAGTACAGTGCTTTCACACTATGGAGGGGGGGGATTAGACAACCAGATGTGTGTGTGGACATGTTTAAAATTTATAGTTATGCAAATCCAAAGCATTTCACACTTTAAACCTCCATTTGATTTTGTTCATGTGCAAAATCTGCAGTGTTTTCGACTCTTGGTATGAATCAAACTAAAGTAAAGCAACATGGATACTGAACCAGCTGTTTGCAACTGGATAAAGTTTTCAGCCAAACATGACAAACATCCAACTCACTGTCATGACACAAAATGTATCTTACAGTCTGTACCATGGGTAATCATGAAAAGCTCTAACTATGTTGCGGGGTATACAGTGTGGTAGATGAAGCCAAGTGTCTGACAGAGCGGAAAAATGTTTAAGACTTTGAATGTACTGCTTTACAGGTTCTCTTGGGGGGAGCAGATGTTACGTAATCACAGAGGCACGACAAACGCTTCAACATGGGAGTAAAGCAAACACCACTTAGAAAAGATGTATTGCAATATTCCAGACCTACATTTACCTTTAAACCCTGTGCTGTATTTAACAAAGAACAGGCACTTCAGTTTGGTGGTGTGCTTGTTCGCTGCAGGTCAAAAGGTTACTATCCAATTTGGATAACTGTAGTTCAGTGATTAAACCGTGGCTACTCTGTGTCATGTAAATGATTTACCCTAATTGTGGCACTTACCTGTGTCACTGCACAACAATTAGACAGCCAATCTTTGAGTGCATTCTGTTTGTCTTCTCTACTTCATGCCTCCTCTCCTCCCTTATTCCAGATGTGCTCTGTTACTATTAAACTGTGTCCTTATTGCATTTTTGTCATCCTCCTCTCTTGTATGAGTTGAAAACTGACTGTACTGCATTTTTCCAGGTGGCCCAATAGGAAATGAATAAAGGAGCTTCAAGGTCTCCTTAGGAAACTGTGCATTTTCTAATACATAACCCATTAACACCTAAAGACATGAAACCCACTTTCCCCATACTCTAAAGCTGCATTAGGCAGTACAACAAATGGTCTTTGGTTGAGCACTGGGTCTGATAATCCTGACAACCCCAGTGAGAATCAACATACTACTACTTAACAACTTTAGACTGTTCCAGCAACTTTCAGCTCATCCTTTTTTAGTTATCTGAGTGAGGAGACAGAGATATGTTACTGAAGAGATGGCAGACCATTAATATTGGACTTCAAAGGGATACTCATGTTTCTGTGTCTGCACAAGTATCTGGCTGTTTGCTGACTCGCTAGCAAACTCATAACTGATTAATAAAGAGCAGGGGCAGAGCCAGATGTTTGGGCTCAGCCAAAACCTAGAGGGTCCAGGTAGCATGTTCTCTTGGGGAGATTTTGTTTTCCCATTTACAGCAGCTACAGTATATGAACTATTTTTTTCAGGCCATTTGATAATATAATGCCTAAAAATCTATGCATCCTTTTGGAAAATCATGATAGTTGCTAAGGGGGAAAAATCATTCTGTAGAGCCTACATCTTATTCTACATCTATTTGTTCATCATTCTAAAAGCAGAACACAACACTTGGTAAGGAGAGCAGGCAGCAGAAGAAGGTGACAAATGCAGATGAGGGCAGGCAGAATGGGGCAGTTCAATGATTTAAAATGTGGGAGTAAAGGAAACAGGAATGACTCAGACAAGGGGCAGAGTGTATAAAAGTGGGTGGAGAGCTTACCTGGGTCTTTCCTCCTGCACTGAGAAACACCTGAGAGAGCAGCTGATGCCAGCCTTTATTTGGTGTTTAATTTGGTAGGCCCTTTTCCCAAAATAAAATGTGCCTAAAAGCATGATTTTAGTGAATATTGAACTGTTTTATTAGGATTTTTTTTTTTTTAAACTGCATTAAATATTTCTTATTAAATGGTAAAACATGTTCTTTGTTAGATTTCCCATGTCATGTTTGGTGAGGGACAAACAATTATAATGATTTCTTAAGCACATCAGTCAATAAATATGGTATGCTCATGCTGAATTTAACTTTTTAATTGGGTTTTTTAGTATATTTTATGATATCAACATTGTTTTTTTTTTCTGCATGTCTCCGGATAGGAAAAAGGGACTATTCTAGGCTCGAAAGGTATATTTATTTTATTGCATATTTCTTACAAATGTTTTTGTGATGTTTTCGTTTGTAATGTTGTTGTAAAGTTCTAAACAAAGACAACTGAATGAGCCAACCACTGTTTTTCCCAGTTTAAGATTTTTAGTGTACTTTTAACTAAGCTACTGAACGGCCATTTTGTTTTGCTTTTTTTGTGGGGTTTCTGCTGTGTTAGAGTGGGGGGGCGACTAGTAGGAGCCATTCTGCATGTGTGTTTCCTGTTCGGCTCAGGCTAACTTAGCGTGCTGTGAATAGGCAATATGATAATACATCCTCTCTCTGATACTGTGATGCTAATAAACTATACTTTTTGTATAGCAGCCTCTGGTCCCTGTTTTCTCTTGGTAACACATAAAAAGGATTACAGTGAGTCCAAAGGCAGGTAGGTAGCAGGTACCAAAACTCCAAAGAGCAATGCAACAATGCTGAACCATCAAGGGGACAAAAGTGGAGCAGTATATGTGGAGTGGCTGATGAGGGAATGAGATGCAGGTGATGTGGTGGGCGGGGTAGGCCAGGCAGAGCTGATTAGTGAAGTGGGAACAGGTGTGTATGGATGGGTGTGGCAGTCAGGTGACGTGGAAGTCCAGGGCATGTAGTTGATGTAGTTTAAGGAATGGGCCATGTGGCTGGAGATGAGGGACAGAGAGCCAGGTGGTGACTGACTTATTGCTGAGAGGTTGGTTTTTGAGTCTTCCTCCCCACTAGAGGACAGAAAACGCTTAATGCGGCTTTTAAGCTAGAGCCTAAATATCCACACGAATCAGCAACAACAGCAGATGTAATTCACTTTATACTATTTACTTGCTTTAATTCAATGCTCACCAATTGCACAACCTAATTGCAGTATTTTCTTAATAATTAAAATAACTAGCATATTATTTACCTGAACTCTCAAAAGCCCTTTTAAAGGATAATTCCGGTTTATGACAGCTTAGATCTCATTTAAGTAGGTTTGGCCGTAGTTTCTATCTTACTTTTAACATTGCACTTACCATAGTTATTGCCGAGATGTGGAAACGTGTTAACATTGCTACAACTAAGTGGCAAGAAACTCAACCGATCAGATAATCAGACAAAAATTAAGCTACATTCTATAATGTCTAAACCATTTTATTTGGAGGTAAAAGCCAAAGCGAGTGCACTCGTAATGTTAGTAATAATTGGTAATAATGACCAACCTGTATTTCGTATGCAAGTTAATGTACCTACATAACCTACTTAAGTTACATGTAACATCCTTATGTAACATTTTCCTAAACCTAACCAAGTAGTTTTGTTTAATACACATCATTAACCACATCATTTGGACTGCCCTGCAAGTTGAAAAATGAGGTGACAGGGTGTTGTAATGACACACAAAATGTGTGTGCGCACAACCACAGCAAGTACAGTTGGTAAACTGTGATGGATGTTTATTTTTTTACAGCTCACATTTGTTTTCTCTTCTTGAAGTCTGGCTAACCAGGGGGTTTGTTTAAAACATGTCTGGTCATCTCACTACTTGTGTTTATGTCACATTTGACTTGTGTTTAGCGATGTCACATAATCAGATCTCAGTAATTAACCTGGTGAGTATAATGTAATTATGACTAATGGAAATTATGGACAACCTCGGGGAAATAAGATCTAAGTTGCAAAAGAATGTAATTATCATTTAAGTCTAAGGCCCATAATAATGTTGGTGTCAGTGGGGCTTGTCAATAGAGGGCGCTGGGGCGTCGCCCCCATCAAAATTCCAGAAATTTATAAATGAATGATATAAAAATAAAAAATAAAATAGTTTACTCATACGATGTGTTGGCTGGTAGTAAGAGCCTCATTAAATTTGGCTCGATTAAAGCCAAAAAAATGGCTTTAGTCGGTTAACTATTTTCTATGTTTCAATATGTTTCCTGCGGTTTCACGGGCAGGGACGCCAGCCAAATAGAGCTCAACAGTCCCGCCCCTCCTCCGAGAGACCTTGGGTTCCGGAAGTAAATTTCCCATTCATTTCTCCCATTGACGTCTGGAAAAATCCGTACATAAAGAGTTTTAGACCATGCCTTATAGGCTAACCAGCTACGACGTGACTCATAAGCATACAACATATCATTTCGACTGAAAAAACGAACAGAAAATCCCCAAAAAGTCAAAGGTACAAGACTGTACATAGTTTCATTATCGAGCGAAGGAACTACTCATCCCATAAACCACAGCGCAAAATAAAATAAAACCTGAAAATAACTATTTTAAGCTAAAATTAGCTATTACGTCAACTACTTTTAAAGATTCTCCTCCGGGCGCAGGTCGCTGTGTCCCTGGTGAATCAGAATTGGATACATGTTATTTTATCCAATCTGATTGGTTCTCGACACCTGTCATTCAATTCTACTTGCGCAGGCGATACCGTCACTCCGCCAAAACCTTGCAAGCTGAGAAATCACCATAGACAGTATATGAACTGGACCAACAGATCCCGTTGTTCTGGACGGAGACCAGTGAAGGATATTAGAAGCTCTTTTCTGGTGATGGCTGAGCATTACTGCGCAGCCTCCAACTGAGCTCGAAGACTGTCTGAAAGTAAGTCTTCTGGTAGCTGTGCCAAGAGAAATCTGAATCATTCCAAATCTTACAGAGACGGAGAGCGTAGGTATATGTAAGGAGATAACATAGGCACAGGCTAATTATTGCTAACTATAACTAAATGCTAGTTAACTAATGATTTCGGAGCGGACCAACCCGATTTACAAATCCAGCAGCAGGCTGAGGCCAGTGACCGAGGGCGAAGCTAAGCTAAGCTGGATGTGATGCTAGTAGCAATGCCTTTTTTTGCTTTCCCTGTCTTTTATTTCAAAGTGTCAGCACTGAGGTTTTGTGGACAACAACGGAGAAGAAACATCTCTCTGAAAAATGCAAATGTCATGAAAGTAGTCGCAGACATCTTGATAATAGCATGAAGCTAACGTTTTTTGGCAGAGTTAGCATTGCTGAACAACTAGATGAAGGCTACAGGATTGGTATTAGAAGGCACAATGAAATTGACACATACTGTCCAGGATAATAGACTGTGTGACATTTTGTGGAGCCGACAAAAAACAACATGCAGGAAAGATTTTTTTGAGTTCATCCCTCTGCAGTCAGCTACAGCTGTGTCCATTGCTACTGCACTAAAAGAGCGTCTTGCTACTATCCTCCCTGAGGATCAGAAAAGTAAGCTCATCTGCCAGGCATATGAGGGGTGCCACTTCAGGTGTTCAGAGGAAAATACAAGATGTGTACCCAAATGCCCACTACATCCACTGCTACACACATCAGCTCAACCTGATAATGCAACAGGCCACCTCTCACATATCCAAGGTGGGCTCATCCCTATGTTCCCCAGGTCCTATGTTCCCCGGGTCCTATGTTCCCCGAGCGGGGAACATAGGGTTAGGTTTAGGGTTAGGTAGCCCGTAGGCCTACATAGGCCTATTTGCCATGGAATTTGGCAGCAATGGTGGAAAAAGTAACAGACCGGGGAACATAGGACCGTTTTTTTGAAAAAGGGTCCTATGTTCCCCTGTCTCATACAAAGAGGGGAACATAGGACCCAGGGAACATAGGACCCGGGGAACATAGACACGCTCCCTCCAAGGTGAGAATGTTTTTTTCTAACATTGGTGGATTTGCCAGCTTTTTTTCCAAGTCACCCAAGCAGACATGTTTTCTGGATAAAGTGGTTGCCCAGAGACTGCCAGGATCTCATTTGCTGTTTTGAGAGCATACAAGACTCAGGTGACTTTGACCCCAATACTGTCAGGTATCATGTCTGAAGGAAAGGAGAGCAAAATGAATGTTCAAGTAGTTAACATGCTTTTTTGGTAGTGGGTGGGAGGATATAGTTAAAAAAAAGAAAAAAACTCAGTCACTATCTTCTTATGTTTGTAACTTGAATCTTGTATCATACTGTCTTGCTCTTCTTAAATACAAAATACATAGTTGTTTAAATAAAGTAGTGCTGGTTGTTTTGCCCAGTTTCAAAGTACTGCTTTGTATTTATTTGCCCCCCCCCCCCTTTTCACCAAAAAAAAAGAGTTTATTCCTATCTTTATTCAAGAGCGCGTTCTTTCTTTTTAAGGAAGCTAGGCTATATGCTAGCGCCATATGCTATATGCTTAATTTATGTTACTCACCCTCGTAATTGTGAACGTAACTTGATATGTCCCACTTAAAACCTTTCTCTCGTTTGCTGGTGGGTGCAGGTGAAAGTGCATCCACCATTCTGTCTACATTGTTGACATATGTATGTATGAAAAATTAACTTGCATTTTAACTATTTTACCATCTTATTAACCTGTGCTGTATTAACTGCTCCCTCATGAGTGATGTAGCCTATTGCATCATTTTATTACTGCTTGTTACTGCTTTGCATGGTTGAACGGTGCAAGAAGATGGAACGTGGGTCTGTGTTGCTTGGCTGTGTTTTGATGCTTGCATGGCTTCTTATACTGAATGGGGATACTGTTGATATGTAACTGTGCTAGTGTCTTGCTGCTTCCTGTAGCTCTGCATGGCTTACTGAGAAAGCGTATTTGTTGCTCTAGCTGCCTGTATGGTGTCTTGTTGACTTCTGTCTGTATAGTTTAACCTGTACTAATGTCTCACTGTTTCCTGTTGCTCTGGTCTAAACTCATCTGGCTAACGGCTGGCTAACACTGGCACATTTACAGAAATGTTAATTAATGTGTGTTGTCCTTTATAAAATATAAGAATGTACTTATCATAAAGCATTGAACGACGGGGGTAAATAAACCCGGTTCTATTGGTTGGGGGATTTTGACAGGGTTGTAACACAAAAAATCCGAAAGCGCAGGAGAAATCCGAGAGAAGATTCGCAAGCGCAACAGAGGCAGCATGAGTGCGAGGAGAAGCGCCAAAGCTGAGAGCAGGAAATCTGTCATATATTTAAGTCCAAGCAGAACGTTTGAGCAGAAGCACAGCAAAAATCAAGCGTGAGCAGTGGCTATTTTAGTGTGAGCAAGGTTATGAGGGCAATTATTACAAAATCTAAAGTGACATCAATGAGAAATGCTCTCAAATTGAAAGCACACGCTCTTGAATGAAGATAGCAAAAAAAACTCCAAAGTTCTCACTCTCTGAGATGATACCTTATACTCCAATCCTAGCCACCCTTCAATGGTTGCTTGCGAAGTTTGAAATTAAGTTTAACAATACACGCAGCTTGATCACTGCCCACAGTTCTCATGGCTGGGCCCTTTTGCCAGACAACTTGGAAAGAATGCAATGATGCACACAGCTGTTGCCCCCGGTAACCTTTTGGAGAAAGCGTTGGTGGGAACAGATGACTCTCAATGATACAGTTTAGAAGGAATTTTTTTGTTGTATTTTTCCAACTAAACTCCATTCCCAGAATCTCTCTATCCCACACCGTATCAGTTTGAACACAAATCCGGTATAATGCAATGTTATATCTGACTATTTTGATATGTACAGAAGCTTGTGTGGTTAGCATCTGTTTCGAGATGAAGGTGGATCTTTGGACATCATGGTGCGTTGGTGCAGCATTTCCAATTTAAGGCTGCAGATGTTTTTCATATCTGCAGATGGCTAGGGATTTAATCAAATGAAGGGGATGGGTTTCACAAAGTCTAAGCAGTTATGTCTGGTAGAAATCACCTATTACCCTTTATTTCAGTACAAACTGCCTTTTCCTGCCATTTGCCTGTTTTCAGTCTTTAAGCAACCAGCTTCTAGCCTCATATTTAGTGTACTTTACAAAGTAAACAAAGTGGCCAAACGGTAGAACTCCTGGCCCATAACATGATGCTCTGTGACCCAAAAATACTTTTTCCTATAGACTTACTGCAAAATGACTCATTTCAGTATCAGAACTTGATCGATTCAATTTATATTTGTAAATAACATTTGTAAAGTTTAGAAGATCCGTAAGATAATAACCCATTCAAGTTAGAGCGCTAAACTGGAAGTTGATGGCGGAGGTCTAGTCAACACAGACTCACTCCCAGCGCATCAAAAAACGACACTTGGTCAGGTGTTTTTGCCGTTAGTTACAGTTGAGCTGCTGCTATGTCCGGTGCATCCCATACAGAAGCTAAAGGGTGCCTTTAGTCTTTCGGACGCTGAGAGCCACTGACCAAACGTCAATATTTGACGTGTTGGGACTGAGAAGGGGTGGCTCTAGTGCGCCTTCTGTATGGGCCACACAGTGCTGACGCAGTGCCAATCATCTGGATAATTTTATATGCAGTTTTGGCTCCATGATGGCTTGATGTGCCAGCTCAAACACTGTATCCTTTTCTTAGAATGAATCCATAATCTCAAAGGCCCGTGTTTTTTCTCCAGACAGACGCAGATTCATAATTCCTGCAGCCACTAGAGGGCTTTGTCTTTAGAACATAAACATATGCTCTTATTCTTCTTGTGTCTCTTCATTTGCTGTAATGAATGATGCCGTCGTTTGACTGATGCCTCAGACCAATTTGAGGCTGAAGAGAAGTCTGTTTTTCTTTCACACTCAATGAATAGTTAACACAACAAATGTCACACAAGAAAGAGGAAAAAGTCTGACAGTTTTCCTTCTATTGTAGGGAACATGTGACACTGTAAAAGAAGCTGTCTTTACAAAAAGCCTTTGTCATTTGGTCCTCACAGCTTTCACCTAGAAAAAATGCATTGATGGCAGCAGTGCCCAGCTGAATGTGTGAATGGAAACTTACCCAGCATAAAGCCTCTTACTTTTTTTTAAATGGGGGATTCCCATGAAACTGTTGGCTCTACAATTTCCATTAGAGGACATCTTCTTCCTTTGTATTTTTGTAGTATGTATGTGTGCGTGGATGTCGTATGTACATATAAGTATAAGTATAACTGCTTACAGAATAACCTTGCGTGATGGTTTGGGTCTTTTGTGCTGGTTTTTTGAGTGTGTGTGTGTGTGTGTGTGTGGTGGGGGTGTTTTCCTGCTGTTATGGCTCCATTTACAGCCCTTGTAAATGGGCCTTCTTCCTGCTTTGCAATGATTACTGGGTAGGAGGGCCAAAACTCCAACGATAAACCAGGAAAAAATAATCAAGTCCATTTCAAAGTAAACACTTATATTAAAAGGGCCTAATCTCACAAAAAGTGGGGGGGGGGGGCGTCAGGCAAGAGAGGGAGACTCCAAAACCACATAATGATGACTGGTCAAGAGAAGCATTTTTGATAGAATTTGTGCTTGAGTTAAATTCTGTCCCCCGTTCTTGCCAATTGTTTGGTTTTACATTTGTATTAGAGATCTAGTTTAAACCAAGGAAATATTGTATTCCTGAGCTCCTGGGATGTAACACATCCGTTATATCTGACAGAAGCACCACAGGTTCAAATCCTGTGTGGCTTACTAATGCTTTCTTGGCTAACGTTAATAGGAGCAGTACATTTACAGTTCTGCTACCATATCCATAGAATGAGCGATTCAACCCCAACTGCAGCCCTAGTCTGAGCATTAAAAAATCTTAGCCACAGCTTCAACCAGCACAGCCAGGCAGAGCATCTGCAGCCATGCTGTAAACTGTCAGGGTTCTGCCTTTTTAAAAGGAGAAATGAGCAATAAATGCATAATGTAAAGTGTCACATGATGTCTCCTTTCTGTAGTATATGCAACAATTGCAAGGGAATGCAAAACTTAATGTGAGGTAATGCAAAAGTTATTGTTGGTGAACACTAAAGTTATTGTGAGTGAACTCAAAAGTAGTTCAGAAATAAACCATCCCACCTTCATCCTTTTGGGGCTCCCACACATACTGTGAGTACGCAAGTTTTGTTGTGTTTTTTTTTTGGCAACATTGCTGTTGTAAACTTATCATTGCTGTTTTAAGAATGCAGTTGCATGCTTTTCTTGTTTTGTATCCATGCAAGCATCATGGCTCTATGTATGGCAATGGCTGTCGTATAGTTGTAGTATACCACAACCACATGACATTTTGTGGTGGTCCCCAGACAATGTATGCTGAAGACTTTGGTGAACTGATGTATCCTCTAGCACCACTATTAGTTTGACTTTTGTGATTTTGAGTAAAATGTCTGAATTATTTAATGGACTGCCATGATCCCTTAACTTTTCATCTAGCGCCATCATCAGAAAAATGATACAACAAACTTTTGTTTCTTAATACTTTGCTTTAATGACTGGAAACTAATGACAAATCCAATGTTACACAATGTTGCTTTAACTCCAATTCTGACAGTTTGTTCCCAAATGAACCATCCATGATTGAGACATGTCACTTGTAGTCTTTCAAAATAACTACTACTTTTCTTTTCTAAAATAACATGGAATTTTGTTATTTATTTTACATTGACAGTAAACTCTGATATATTGCATGTGGCACATCCCATCAGTCTCAAGTTGCCTTAAATAGCTCTGCTGGGGATTGTGCAGGCTAGCACAGGGAGAGTGAAAATCATACATACAAACCTGTTGATCATGTGCTGTTGAGGCTTTTTAGACACACTAGCTTGTTTGCACTGGGTGCTGTCCAAGATAAAATGAGAGGAAGTTAATGTTAGCACACACTGGACGATAACTGCAGGAGCTGACTGTGCTGAAGCCAAACCTTTGTTGCAGTTTTTTTCTCATGGAATTCAAAGACTTGTTTGAAGTTCTTGTTGGGGGATGTCCACTCATCTGGCAATTTACATCATGACCTGCAGTCTTAAAATGTCATATTTAAGAAATCTGTACAATTGCTGTCATACAACCTGTTTGGTTTTCCATGTTTGATAGCCTATAGTGGCTGGTTTATGCAAGATCATGTGAGGGCATTTGGTGATTCAACACATCTTTTAAAACTTAATAATTCAATAAAATGATTAGGTGTTATTAAGAGAAGTTATTGCGCATTTATTATGCTGAACAGTTCAGCATGTACAGTTGTGTTCAGAATAATAGCAGTGTGTTTAAAAAAAGTGCATAATGCTCAAAATCCTTAGAATAGCTTTTAATTCCATAATATCAATGCACTGGGAACACTGCACATTCCAATTCCAAATTAAAATATGACCAAAATTGATCAAGTTTGTGTTATACCTTTACAGAAAGTGAAGAAAAATGAATATTAGGCTGTTCAAAAAAATAACAGTATTTGCATTTTTCTTTACAAACTCAAACATTTACTGTATAAACTGAAAAATGTCTCAAGGGTTTGCTTTACTTTGAATCACTGCACTAATATTTAGTTGCATAACCATTATTTCTGAGAACTGCTTCACATCTGTGTTGCATGGAGTCTACCAACTTCTGGCACCTGTGAACAGGTATTCCAGCCCAGGACGGTTGAACTACATTCCACAATTCCTCTGCATTACTGGGTTTTGCCTCAGAAACAGCATTTTTGATGTTTTCTATGGGATTGAGGTCTGAGGATTGGGCTGGCCACTCCATAACATCAATCTTGTTCATCTGGAACCAAGACTTTGCTCGCTTACTGGTGTGTTTTGGGTCATTGTCTTGTTGAAAGACCCATTTCAAAGGCATTTCCTCTTCAGCATAAGGCAACATGACCTCTTTAAGTATTTTGATGTATTGAAACTGATCCATGATCCCTGGTATGTGATAAATAGGCCCAACACCACAGTATGAGAAACATCCCCATAACATGATTTTTGCACCACCATGCTTTACTGTCTTCATGGTGTACTGTGGCTTGAATTCAGTGCATGGGGGTCGTCGGACAAACTGTCTGCAGCCCCTAGACTCAAAAAGAACAATTTTGCTCTCATCAGTCCACAGAATGTTGCCCCATTTCTCCTTTGGCCAGTCAATGTGTCCTTTGGCAAATTTCAACCTATTCAGTACATGTCTTTTTTTCAGCAGTGGGACTTTGCGGAGGCTTCTAGCTGATAGCTTAGCTTCACATAGCCTTCTTCTGATCCTAACAGTACTCACAGGTAACTTTAAGTCTTCTTTGATTTTCCTGGAGCTGATCATTGGTTGAGCCTTTGCCATTTTGGCTATTCTTCGATCCATTCGAATGGTAGTTGACCGTTTTTTCCCACGTCGTTCAGGCTTTGGATGCCATTTCAAGGCATTTGAAATCATTTTGGCTGAGCAGCCTATACTTTTCTGCACTTCTTTATATGTTTTCCCCTCTCCAATCAACTTTTTAATCAAAGTCCGCTGTTCCTCAGAGCAATGTCTGGAACGACCCATTTTGCTGAGTATTTCAGTGTGAAATGCACTATAACCAGCATGCACAACATTTACTTCCTTTCTTCCTTAAATATGGGCCATAACTGACACCTGTTTCTTCACAGAATCAATCACCTCACTAATTGAACACAACACTGCTATTATTTTGAACATCCCCCTTTCAATTACAGATTCAATTACACAGAATGAGCAACATGATGTTATGACTGTTGGGTCTGTTGGTTTTTTATGACTCTACAACACTTACTAGTAAATTATTTGCCATGTAGAAATATCACTTCTACCAAAAAAATGGATTTATGAGGTTAGTGATGTTGGACTGCTATTATTTTGAACACAACTGTATGACGCATTCATGTAACTTATAAACTGCATGAGTTACACATTATATTTGCCCTCAAAAATTGAGATGATTGTTTACATAGGTTTATAATTTATTGCAAATATTACACATATAATAACTTAATGTAAATGCACCTCTGTAACACACTGAACTAACAAACACAGTTTTGTTTACACGCTTCTTTGTGCTTCACTACCTTTTTAACGCACTGCCTTGTGAAAGCATTGCTCTGTAGCACTACTATAGTCAACATCTCTATGGGGCACCTTCAAGTTAGATGTATTAACCTCAGAGTCAGTTACTATGGTAACTGAGTCTGTGAACCTAACCTGGTCGGGAGCAGGTTTTCTTCAATAAACCTTGAGTTTCTCTCAGTCTCCTCCCTCTGACACAGCCCTCTTTCATTTCCTCATTCATTCATTCAGTCTGTATCAGGCGCATTTTAGCTCAGTTTGTTATCGGCATGAATAAAAAAAAGTGTTGGTTTATTAACCGTGTTAGGCAGACTATAAAACGGTTCTTTCCGAACATGGCATGTCCTTTTGTCGAGGATCCCATTGATGAAGAAGCTGTATTACTCCGCAGGGAGTTAAACATACGTTGGGAGATGATATTGAGGCCCCGACTATAGATGTATTTTAATTTTCAGATAACTATCTATTTGAGCGGTATGGTTTTTCTGCCCAGTCTATCAGTTATGTATCCTACATAACCTTATCCGTCCTCATATCACTAACGTCACCCAGCGTGGACATGCTCTATATCCCAGCAGATTCTTTGTGTCGTATTATGTTTTTTTGCAAACGGCAGTTTTCTTTATAGCATTGTTGATGCGGATCATATTAGTATAGCCACTGTACAGAGCCATCAGAAAAGTGTGCCTCACTCTGAAACGTGTTTTAAACGTTTGTGTAGAGTTCCCTGGACACAAACCAGTAAGAGACATTAAAAAGAAAAAAATGATTGTAAATCATAATTCTGTTAATGATGGTGCTGCAACCTCAGAATGGGATTAGTAGTAGTTTACTTTTTCGCCTGCAGGATTGCACCTAAATGAAATTATAGGTGTAGCCTACTACCATTCCAGTTTTCACCAGTAATATTATAGGTTACCTGTGATTAAATATGAAATGAATACACTATATTAGAGCTTACGCATTGACACAAGCAGCAATTTTCTCCCACACCAATTCTCTCTCTTTTGCAGCAGCCGCTATGTTGCTTTTTTAACTAAATACATGTTCAAACTCGCTGTATGTGTGCATGAGTATTTCTGCCGACCAGTTTGTTTGTGGTTGTTACCATGGTGAATGGTAGTATCATGGCTCCATTCATGCGGCCTTTTTATTGTCGTGGTGCGCGCGCTTAACTCTGAGTGAACCTACTCTGAGTTGATTGAACCAACTCAAATCAGCTGTTCTGGAACCGAAAACTCAGAGTTTCCCATCTCAGGGTAAATCAACTCAGACATCAGGGTTAGACTCAGTTTGTTAAACCTCCTTCCTGGGGGGGCCTACAGGCCCCAGATGTACGAAAAGACAAGACTGTTGTAAACTGGGTTGATTTTTCCTCACACTGCCTATTAAAAAATGCCAACGGTTACTTCTGTAAGCAGGATAGTGCCTTGAATACCAGCGCAGCCTTTATTGTGGCTGAATAAAAATAACTACTGTACAGATTCACTCACAAGAATGTAATTAACTTACAAAAAATGTAAAGTGTAAAAAAGAACTCTGTGTGACTAAGCTCTTCCAAAGACTGTGTTAATGTTCATATACTCCACAAAAAGATGGTAGGGCCTGGTGATTGAGCAAACAAGAAAACTTGGACTGCTGGAAGGGTCACATGGCTCAAATCAACCATTTGTAGGGTGGTAGGAAATGGGAGCAAATCCTTTTAAAATCCTTTAAAATAAATTAACAGAGGCGTGCTTTCTAAATTCAGCCCATTTTGATTTCCACATTCAATTTGATTCTTTCAAATGTGCCCTAATCTGTCACAATCCTTTCACATTAGAGTAATTGTAATGACATAAAAACAATTGCAACTTTGTCTTCCAAGTCATAATGCCATGTGTAAATGTTTGACTTCATCTATGGAACCTGATTCCTCCAGAGAAAGAACTTTGACCCACCCACTGTGCAAATAACAGTCTCATAACGATATTAAACCAACATTGCTTCGATTATTAACAGAGATAAAAATGCATTCCTATGCTGTGGCTGTAACATTACACATTAGAAAACCTCCCAATGTTTTTTGCTACAGGACATGAATGTCAGTATTATTAAAGAGGTGTCACTTGATAGTTAATTGTACTGATGTCATGCCTGTAACATAGGATCCATGACATGTGACTGGGGATTTAAGCCCAACTGGCCTCTGCATAACCTCATGATCACTGCACACTTGGACAGTATTCAAGCTATTAAATGCCCACATAAACGAGTCATTGCTTCCAAAACTAATTGAATGATAAGCCCTTTCCCAATATCAATGCAAACCAATAGCAGTCATGTATTTCATACCACTCTCAATGAAACCAAGGGGGGCAAAGCACATAGCCAAACCCTTTGAAGTAAAGTCAAGGAAGGCGGAGAGGAGGCTTGTCTGCCTGCCTTTCTTCATCCTGGTTAACTAGACATGTGATTAGCATTGCTGTCTGCTACTTAGTTTGCCCTGCAGTCAGCCTGGTCTGCCTTCAGAGGATATACTGCCTGCATACTACTCTGTCACCCCCTAAGGTATGTTATATTTACATACAGTGATCTCCTTTGTGATGTTAAAAGAGAGAAAAATTATGTCAATGCCTACTCATGTTGGTATCTTAGAAGTTAATTTTAATCCTGTTGTTGCTTCTTTTTTGAGATTTGTGCTACTTAAACTGTCGGTGTGTGACAGTGGGCTCATTACATATTGGGCCAGAACCATGTTTGAAAGTGTTCCAACTTATTAGAAACACAATTCATGTATTAAGTCAAACACCAAATAGCTTTTGACAACTTTCTTAAATCTACTAAAACAGTAGCCAAGATTGACACATTTAAAACTCCATATGTATGTTTGGATGGGAAAAATGTTTTTTTTTTTTTTTTTTTCTTTTACTGTTCTTTTAGTTGGTTAAAATTATTCCAGGTTTGTGCCTCCCCACACCTGTTATCAAACAGAACCTTCCTTTTGCAAACAAGGAGTTCTTCAGTGTGCACCTGTTGAGTTGTGTGCATCAAAAGGTCATTTAATACAGGAAATCCTTTGTAGAGAATGCTATACAATTAAGATTTCATTAGCTAAGGTGTAAAGACTTAACTACCATAAGGATTATTCATTATTATTATATAATGAAATAATACAATTGTAAAGTGCATGTTTTCGTAATGTCCCCTTAATACAACAAAGTAAGATACCAAGCTACTCACACCCTCTAAGCAAATACAAATACAGCTTTTGTATACTGCTTGGGTTTTCAAGGTTAAATATTTAAACGTGGGAAAGTTGTAAGCACTATTTTATATAGTTGTATGAGTACAATGTTTTACTCAGATTGTTCCATTTAGATGTGACCTGTTTCTCATGTTTGCATGCTTGTTTTTACCATTACTGCCCAATTGCATGAGCATAAATTAGATTAGGCTACCCAGGTGTTTGAGACTTTTTTACAAGGCCTCTGGTAAACAAGACAATTATGTGATGTTCCTGAGCATTCCTCTGCTGATTATGTGAGAGAGCTTAAGTGTAATTTGGTGGTATTAGTTGTGTGTGAGAAGACACTATGTGTGTGTACATGTGTGCACCGCTCTTTCAGCTTGAGTGGAGTCACATCATCCTCTGAAACTGAGGCATTATGAAGCTGGACCATGTGAAATAATTTGGCCAGGCTTCATTTAACAGAGACTTGATTAAAATCTCTCAGCAATGTGATGGTTGAACTGTGCCAAACCTTCCCAGATCACAGGACAGATGCATGTGGCAGAGGTTTTAAGCACCTAATCTAAACCAGTGCTTCAAATAACTGACCCGTGATCAATATTATTATTCTGGGCAGATTTGTTTGGCGAAAACAGCAGTTTTCTCAAATGTAAGGTTTAGGCATTGGCTCATGACTAGTGTCACAATGCCAGACCTTCCTCCACAGTGCTGCGGAGGAGGGTCTGGCTAGTCCACACAGCATTCCAGGATGGGAGTAAAACATGCTGTGGTTTATTGGCATTTCTTTAAACCAATCACAATTTGTCTTGGGCAGTGCTAAGCCCTGGACGCAATGATGGTGCCTCTGCCAAAAAGCCTCGGGAAGGAACTTGTTTTGGTGGAACGTGTACGTACGTTGTTTTAGTCGTGCAACAGAAAACTCAGATTGGACAGATAGTCTAGCTAGCTGTCTGGATTTACCCTGCAGAGATCTGAGGAGCAGTTAACCATAGTCCTCAGAAATCCACCGGAGTTTAGAATGCCAAAACAAAGAAGACATAAGGTGATGGACATCCGGCCGAAAAGAGTGACATCCCGAAAGTGGAAGTTCGTGGGTATATACTAGCTCATGACTGACCAGCCTGATCTCAGAGAAATTACATGAAATGACCGCAACTTCTTAACAACAAATTAGGTGCCAGCACCACAGAAACAATGTCGATGATTTGTCGTGGTGGACACATGAATTCCTGAACACATGAAAGTTTGCGTAGGGAGGAGGTCGTAACGTACTTAACATACATACATAATTTAACATACATACTTATTTACGCAAACATGATCTTTTCCTAAACCTACCCAAGTAGTTTTATTGCTGAAACCTAAATTGTTTCTGTGGTTCCGACACATAATTTTGGTTGTGTGATAAAATTACGTGTCAATCACTTCCAAAAACAATGCCAATGGAACGTCAATTAGGATCCTTTGTCGTGATGGACACACAAATTCCCTGGCTCAACACGGCCCTGTCTCAACGTCTGTCGAAGCTCGTAACGCACTTAACTTACGTACGTCACTTAAGTTGCGTAACAAACATACTTCTTTACCCAAACCATGATCTTTTCCTAAACGTACCCAAGTAGGTTTGTTTCCCAAACCTAAATTGTTACCATGGCGCTTGAGCTTCAGAATGACTTGCATTTCATACAGACAGTAATGAAAGTTACACTGTATAAGTAAATACACTGTCCCCACCAAATAACGACAGCATGGGCCCTTTATTTAAATGCTTCATATTACTTATATTTCAGATGTTTTGCTGACGAGCAACTACCTGCAATTTACTTTTTTGACCATGAATTTTGTCCCCCATCTCTCACAGTGGATTCCCATTAGGAAAGGATTGCTTTCAATTGACATACCATTATGATACAAAAAAATCTGAACCTATCCTTTAATTTGAAAGTGTTATTTACAACAAAATGAAATACAAAGGAATAAGCAATGGGTGTAAACAGGGCCTTCTTTTCACTGTAAGCATTTGATTAGGTGTTGGTAAATTGTCTTTCTGCAATGGTGAAGAGGCAGTGAAACATATTAGCTCAGAAAGCTGTGTATGAAATTCATTCTCTTAGACCCCACTGATGAGTTCAGGGACATTCACATGCAAACGTGCAGATAAACAATTTCCAACCTTTTGTCACACAGCCTTGTACCGTGAACATGACATGACTTTCCCTGACCAACTGATTAACACTCATGGCAAGTTGTGAACTTCAGCACCTAATGCTGCGCAGAACGGTTGGCAGTGCATCACTGATCGATTATTTTTTTTTTGGGGGAGGGAGTAATGCAAGTGACCTCATTTTAAGTTTGTAGTGTTTTTCACAGCAGTTCATCTCAAATATAAGCATTCAAGTGAACTATATTAATGCTGACTAATAGCTTGCAAACAACTTACTGTATTTTTATTATTATCCAAATGTAGCCCTGCACAAGACAGCCTGCCAGCTCACGGGCGTCAAACTCCAAATCATGCCTGGCACCACAACAGGCAAGAAGCTGGATCTCTCCAAGCTCACAGACGAGGAGGCCAAGCATGTCTGGGAAGTCGTCCAGCGAGATTTCGACCTGAGGAAGAAGGAGGAGGACAGACTTGGGTATGTTAAAAAGATCCCATGACTCTCAACGATCCCACAGAAGCCAACCTTTTGATGCTTGTGGCTTCAGGATTAGCCTCACTATGGATTCCCTTCACAGTATAGGGGTTGGAATTTATAAAACGCTAGTAATGAATCATCATATATTGCTTAAAATTGTCTATAGCCTACATTTAAATCCATATGTTTTGTCCATTACTGAGTTTAAACTCTGTCCCTATTATCCAAAACAAACAATTAATCCTTCTGTATTACACTTCATGTTAAATGTAAAATCATAAATCTTTTACATCATATATTTCAGCTGTGACTCTTGTGTAGTGCAGTATTTCCCTCTGTAACTAGTTTTAATATTTTGTAGCCATTGGGGCTTTGCCAGTTTAGATATGTCTAAATTCTGCTCCTTTAATCACTCTTTCTGTGAATTCAGGATTATCAATAAAAGATTAGTATACTTTTTTTCAGAAGTCAAAATATGTATAAAGTGTTCTCCAAATGTTAGCATGCTGATTGCAAAACTAAGTTGGTGACCCTGTTAAACATGACCTGCTACACAGCATGGAAACATGCCAATCAGTCCCTCCACGATTTCACAATGTCGCGATCGTGCCAATTCACGCGTATTCAACCAATCACCGTGACTTTGGTGCAACTCGCAATTTTGACCAATCACCGCAACTTTTCCGCAAATTTGACCAATAACCGGAGTTTCCCGCAACTTCAACCAATCCCAGCAGTTCCACGTGCCAGACTTTACGTCAGTATAATGTGACTCTGAGTGCCACTGACCAAGCGGGAGTGAGAGAGAGCTTGTTTCCGATATGAAGACGAGACTCGAACATTTCACATTTACCAACAAAACGTACAGCAAAAGACCGTGCAAAACATTTCAGACCGCCCTGCCAACCTGTATACATTTTATCAATGTACGCTGTAACGTTTTTTCACTCTAAAGTCAGCGGCTGCTGTTTCAACCCTGTTGGCTGTCTGCAGCGGGCGGGGGCGGGGCCGCTGCTCATACAGTTCTCCCCGCTACTGACGCGCACACACGTTCCCTTAATACATCCATGGCACACACACGGTGGATGCAGGAAAAACCGGAGATGAGACGACACGATGACCTAAATTGAGGACAGCTACGCTCGTTATTGTAAGTGCAATAATAAGTTGAAGTCCAATAAGTACTTTATCAAACCGTATGAATGTGTGTCCCAGGCCAGGATAGGAAATTAACAATGTACCAAGACACTGACACATATGTTCAAATTTGATTCATTCAATACATTATTTTTTGTCTTAAATCCACCAGCCATTTTCATATTATACCAACATTTGCAGCATCCTGAGCCTTTTTGGTAAGGTTACTAGGAAATCTCAGCCCAGAGTAGTTTTAATCTCCCCGAAAACAAGTTTCCTTTTTATTTTTAAAGAACTATACAAAAAACATAAACGCAACTTTTTTTGCAACTTTCACTGTCTCCCGCAACTTCATTGCAACAAACAAATTTTTACAAAAGCTCCCGCAAAATCAGGCATTTTGGGCTGCGGTCCATCAGGACCAAAACCTCACGCTACAACAGTGTCTTCCCGACTGCAGCAGGCCTCATCAACAAGGCCTCGGACCCCCACTCTTGACCCTCCCTACCCCCCCCCACCCACAATCACTACATGTCACATTAACACACATCCTTGACTATTATCCCTGGCCATTGCACACATATTATATGCCAACACGGTCTTACGGCAGTTCATGAAATGGTCACACTATTTTTAATTTATTGATTTGCGATTGTTATTTTTTTTTTTTTTGTGGTGGTCAGCACGTAATGGGAAGCATCTATACGGAGGTTGGGTGTAGGAAAAGAAGAACGGGGAAAGGACACGTCACACGCAGGGACACAATCCGCGGTCTCTGGGCGACGCGGGACAAGAACGGGACGGTTGGTTTTAGGAAAAGAAGAACGGGGAAATTAAACGTCCCACGCGGGACACGATCCCCGGTGTCTTGGGTGAAAGTCCTGTGTTGTTTGACCCATCCACCACCCCAACCAACCTCCCTACGTGGATTTTCGGCCTTTCATACTACTCGCTACCGTAGTAGTGCTGTGATCACAAAAGATGCTTCCCATTGAAATACATTAGTTTAAAAAACGTGACCACCAAGAAAAAAAGCGTCCTAAACGTGTCCATGTACACGAATCAATAGATTAAATAACATGACCATTTCACGAACTGCCGTGAGACTGGGTTGTATATGCTGGGAACATTTGCACGTCCCCTGATCAATGTTTTTGCACACCCTGCACAAACCATACATCCTTCTTTTCCTTCCTAAAACTGTTATATTGCACATATTTGTTATAGTGTCTTTTTACATACTTTTTATTGTAATATATCTATTCTGTATTTACGTTCTTGACTGTAGCATTACTTTGCTTTATTGTTTATTCCCTTTTCGACATGTTTATTGTTCACTGTATGGACCTTATACATCAAGGCAAAGTCCTTGCAAGTGCAAACTCACTTGCCAATAAATCTGATTCTGGTATGGAATTATGGCTAACGTTAGCCACTGGTCATAATAGCCGAAAGCTGTAGAAAAAAAAACCCCTGAGTGCATCGAATTGAGCAGTGGTGTGTTGTATTGCTTATGAAGTCAGCATTTGTAAAAGAAAGAATTTGTGATTTCTTCGTTCAAAAGTTAGGTCAAGTTGAGTCAAAAAGCTCACTTGAATGGAAACCCTGTCCAGTATTTGTTTCATATGATGGTTCATTGCACTGTATGTCATCATATTATCATGTCAGCCTAAAAAAGACGGGGCACTCACATTTCATGGTGAGCCAGTAATCGCGTCTTGTCTTCAAAGCCTGTAATGCTAGATAATTGGTTTTCTCCTGGATTTTTTAGGGAGAGGAAAAGGCTGACCTTATTTGATTTCAATTGTATAACTGAGTGGAAATACTCTACTCCTGAAGGCTAGACTAACTCTGTTGAGCTGTACTTCTCCAACAGACGATTCAGTCATTTGCTCCTGACTCACTGAGCTACTGCTCACATGTCTCCTTGGCAATAGTGACTGATGGATGGTTAAGATATCAGGCTGTTGGAGGAAGACTTTGAGAGGGGATTTCCTCCCATGCTTGGATGTGGGATGACCTCTCCGCAGCAGTAGCAGCAGTAGTATAGTAAGGATAGTCCACAAAATGTAGAAGATGTTCAGTGGCACATTGTTAAAGCAAGATTTACACCTGCTATGTATCTCTAATTTGTCCTTCTTTGCATGTTAGTTTATACACAGATTTTTGTTTACAATTCAGTGAAACTTGCAATCAGGACATGATTAACCAATTACAAGACCCTGAGGTACATATGAACTGTGTGGCTATTAATAGGCTTGTTCGAAATGAGCCAGGCCTGCACAGAATCGATCGCCGCCCAATTCATGCCGGTTAGATTCATGTGCGACTTGCTCTGACGTTATGCACACGTGGGCAACAATAACCTCACGAGATCAAGGCGGCAGCAGTTTTTAGAGCCAGGCGACGCAGTTGCTTTCCACCGACTGCAAGACCCAGGGCATGATGGGAAACGCCTGTCTCTCACCTGATCTAACAGCTGATTCAGAATTGACTCAACACTGATGTTTATTTAAACTTTTAATTTTGTTGAATTGGAGAGATTTTGAGTGTTTGAGTATTTGTCTGATTTGAAGGTTTATTCTGTTAACAGAACACGTTGTGTGGCTGATGGTAACGTTTAGTCATCAGAGCGACTAAGGGACTAAGAGCATTGCTATTATGATGGAGGATTTGCACCGTAATATTTTTATTTGTAATCTTTTGCATGTTTGTGTGCTGCTGCGCTTCCCTGTGTGTGTAACAAGCATAGGTGTGCGTGCTGTGCACAAGCCTAGGAGCATTTTAATTTGCTGTTAAAATAACAATGAAATTTAGACCAGGTTTTTGTTGGTCAGCGGCGTGATCACTTCCCGCTGCCTCAAGATAGCAATACGCCCAGAATGCACCTGAACACACCTCCCTGTAAGACCAGCACCATGGGCGCAAAGATGGGCGCAGGTGCATTTGCTATTTAAACAACGTGGGCGCTGGACGGGAAATTAATAACTGTGTCGATCTTAAACTAGCAAAGACACTTGCGTCGGGCTTTGCGCTGCGCCGGTTGCAAGATGGGGCTCATTATCCGTTCAGATTACAGATCATCTACAGTCTGTTGTATATTAACATCAGCAACATATTGCCTGCAGAACATTTTTACAGGCTACTCTGTCATAAACAAACATAAACTATTGGAGAGTGCGTTCAAACTGATATATGGGTCTGATAACATTTCATGAAATTGTACCTAACAGGATGTGAGTGTTTCTGTGACTTCCTGTTCAGACTGAAGGCTACTGGAAAGGCCGGAAACTGTCCGACTTGAGCACAGCTTTTCATCACCGCCCCACTGCTGCTGCCGCCTGCACCCGCCCACTTTACAGGCGAGCCTCTGTGCAGCTCCAACGAGCCTATTGACTTGACTCGCATATCACCCCCAGGTGACATCACACAATTTCCAAATGGCTCCACCCACTAAAAATGTAATTATCTTGATATAACAAATATTTTATTGTGACTCAAACATGGATAATTTGTATTGCTCATAAGACATATGTTTCTAAGTTAGTTATCTAAGGCAAATTGATTTCCTGCTTATTCATTGAATAGTGATCTCCAGGAATAAAATGCTTGAGGTCACACTTCTCACTTCTCTTGCTGTTTCTGGGCCGAATATGTTTCAAATGTTCCAGACAGTGAGCCACTTTTTGATTTCAGAAGATTTCCTGTAGTAGTTCCATTTTATTTTCCATACTTTCATAAAAAGGACCTTCCAAGAACCTTCTTGTGTTGATCTTGCATTTCCTAAAGTAGAAAGGATGGACAGAGTCAGTCTTTGCTTATAAAGACCAGCTTTTTTTTTCAATGTGAATTTTCATGCATGCTGTTTACCACTCCAGAGGCTAGCAAAGGAGTTGACGTTTTCTGTATAGGTCCATGCAGGTTTGTCCCTGTTTGTGAGCTTCAGGACAACACTGTCCCTCTTCAATTTCAACAACTTTAACCTGCCAAGGTTTTTCTTTTAGCTATTTGTTTTCCATTCAAAGGAGCCACTGTTTGCTGCTTGGACAACTGTTGTTTTCATCCAGGGCCTCTGCAGTCTATAAATAGGTACAGATCTTCATGTGGTTTACATATAAAACTGTCATGCCTAAATCTTGTAAAACCACATGGGATTATAGAATGAAATAGTTTATTTTGGCAATGATTATGACTTTGTTTTTGCTTAACCAAGTCCACCTAAATAACAGACGGTGCATAACAGAAGTGTTATATTTTTATTAAGTGTGTTTTAAAGTGGGTTTTTTTTTAATTATAATTCTTATTTTTTGAAGGTTTTACAAATCCTCACATGATTTCAAGTGAAGCAAATGTATAGCAGTAGCCATTGCAGAAGTGTCAACCTGAAGTCTATGGTGCATTAATAGCGAAAGACTTTTTGAAATACTTCCTATTGTGGGTGATGCTGCACTTCAATACACATCAATATTTTAATATTAACCAGAGACCATCTTTGACCTCAACTACACACCTATTAAGTTTAGAGACTGCATCTTTTACAGTTGTGATGCTATTGCGGTGACAAAATATGTCCACAGACAGACTAGAAATATAAACATCTAGCAAAATTGTGAAATGTACCTTTAAAACATACCTTGTTGCCTAGATATAAGAGAAGCAATGTCATTAGACAGCGCCCCGTTTTACTACAATTAGTTAGGCGTCGCACCTGTTACAGGCGGATGCATGTTGCTAAGCCCTTGTTTACTTTGCCTCAAGTATGACTGTTGGTTACGTGTGGCCTCAGTTGTGTGTTCATGTATTATAAAATAAACTCAGCAAAAAAAGAAAAGCGCCTTTTTCAGGACACTGTATTTTAAAGATACTTTTGTAAAAATCTAAATAACTTTAGAGATCTTCATTGTAAAGGGTTTAAACAGTGTTTTCCATGCTTGTTCAATGAACCATAAACAATTAATGAACATGCACCTGTTGAACGGTCAAAAAGACAGTAATCGCTTAAGGGCAGCAAGCATTTAAGGTCACAGTTAAAAGAATATTAGGAAAGTAAAGAGACCTTTCTACTGAAACACCAAAAGTGAGACGCCCAGGGTCCCTGCTAATCTGCGTGAACGTGCCTTAGGCATGCTGCAAGGAGGCATGAGGACAGCAGATGTGGCCAGGGCAATACATTGCGATGTCCCTACTGTGAGACGCCTAAGACAGCGCTACAGGGAGACAAGAAGCACAGCTGATCGTCCTCGCAGTGGCAGACCACGTAACACCTGCATAGGATCGGTACATCCGAATATCACACCTGCAGGACAGGTACGGGATGGCAACAACAACCGTAAGAACTGGCCAGTCTGGTGCAGTACATGAGGAGGAGATGCACTGCAGTACTTAATGAACTGGCCAGTCTGGTGCAGTACATGAGGAGGATATGCACTGCAGTACTTAATGCAGCTGGTGGCCACACCAGATACTGAGGGCTACTTTTGATTTTGACCCCTCCCCCCTTGTTCAGGGACGCATTCCATTTCTGTTAGTCAGATGTCTGTGAAAATTGTTCAGTTTATGTCTAAGTTGTTAAATCTTTTAATGTTCATGCAAATATTTGCATATGTTAAGTTTGCTTAAAATATAAAAGCAGTTGAAAGTGACGGGACATTTCTTTTTTTGCTGAGTATAGTAGCCGTACAACTGGGCTTTTTGTCAACACATTAACTATGTCAACTTGGTGATATGTCGGTGTTGTTTTTTCACCCATGTTGACCCCAAATGACTTTCACTTCCTGCACAGAGATTAATTTTGAAACTATGTACCAGCTAATGTACAGCTGCTGGGTCTTTTCTCTGGTGTGTGTGTGTGTGTGTGTGTGTGTGTGTGTGTGTGTGTGTGTGTGCGTGTGTGTGTGTTTGTTTGCTCCCAGGGGGGGTGCTGTTGATTCACCAGACAGGAAGCTATTAAAACAGTCCAAACACTGCAGCTGCCAATCAAAATGTGACATCACAGTGAGGTGTCAGGTGAGGCATTGCATTACACCACAGTATGTCACAAACAAACCGATAGGGTAGCCAGGTTGTGTCTGCTGCCAGACCTTTCTGCAGTGTGTAACAAGTTAATTTGCACTAGAGAGGATTTGATTTGTGTGGACGGGCATAGCAAGAAGATCACCATGTATGGGAACACTCAGTTCCTTCTGTCTTCATAGCTGTCTGTGTCTAAGTGAACGTCTGGCTGCCGCACCCGGATTCCTCAGCTTTGCCGGTTAAGCATTAACTCTGCAGTAGCTGCTTTTAATCAAATACTGAGCAAAAGGGAGGATTCTGAAGACAAACTGAAGTGTGTTAATTGGTAAAACTGCTTAGAAAATATACATATTCACGTCTCCTTTTAATAATGTAAAGCTTTTTCATGACTTTTCAGCATGAAAGACGAGGAGAAAGAGAAAGCAATCTAATTTATTACAAAAGTGTTATATTGCAGTTATTTCTGAGTGCTGTTGTGCAGTTTCTAACTACCCATAACCTTTATATGTAAATAAATGTAAGTTCTCACCTTAAAGGTGCCCAGTCGAGTTTTCTTATAAACAAACAAAGGTTGTGTTTACATATAATGTTGCTCACCAAAACACATTGCATGTAGCCTTGAGGTCTAATAAACCTGTTGAATCACTTTCCTTCAGTCAGTGTGTAAAACACACACACACACACACACACACACACACACACACACACACACACACACACACACACCTCTTTAGTCCAGGCGCTGCGTCCTAAATTCCTCTGTACCTGATAAAGAGCCAACCTGGGCTCCAAACGTACTCTTTTTCAACGAATTAAAGAAAACTGCCTTTGAAAAGGAGCATACTACAGTGTTGCATGTCCTTGTGAAACATACATGCAACCAGAACATGTTACTGTGAATCCATTTTACTTCTTAAAAGGTGACCTATTATGCTTTTTCCTTATTTTCTGTCCTATATATTGTTACAATGACGGATGTTTATATTGAATTCTTTATATGGTCATCTGCTCCAGGCATTGCCACTGCAGTCTTTCCATACACTGCTACATGTAGCTACATGCTAACGTAAGGAAACCTGCGATCTTTGTTGCAGATGTTGTTCATTTTCCCCAGTTTCGGATCAAATTCCTGCTGGAATATGTTCAGTTGTGTAGTTTATAGTAGTAGTAGTACTTTTTTATTTGTGATTTTTCACAGTACAATGTGCAGCTTCATACTCCGTCAGCCTAAACTCAGTACAGAGACAGCGAGAGCACAGATGCGGAAGACTGGAACGTTGACCAATCAGAGCACAAAGGCACAAAGCAACGGCCACCTAATCAACAAAGATGTTAGCAATATCTTCACAGCTTGACAAGAATTATTAGCACTTACTGGAAATAATACAAAATTTTCAGCCACATCTCGATCAAAACCCCCCAAAAAATAATCTTGCCGCTCATTACATCAATTATAAAGTGCTGACAAACCCTGAAGAGGGCACCACTCCCACTCATAGACTCCCATTGCACTTGGCTTTGATATTTGACCATGCCAGCCATGTATCTGTGCTTGGAAGACTTGTACGTTGCCTGCAGCACATCTATTGAGTCATTCTGTACCCAACCTATGGGATTTGATGTTTCAGAGGAGGGCAGATTTTACAGATATTACTTTTAAATCACATCGCTAATGGCCAGCAGCTCTTTCTGCAAAAGGTTATGGGATTCTTACAAAGTATCCAATAAATCCCGATGATCTGGGCTATAATTTAAAAAGCATGGCCTCAAAAGAGCTTTAATAAACAATAAGCATCCTCTCATCCTCGGTGGCAGTTTTGCCAGATTCCACCTACGCTGTGCGACATTTGGGATTTGTTATCTGAGTTTTTCCTCTCCACTACCGTCAGCATCTCTCGGCACTGAGTCAGTCCATAACTATGTGACATTTGGGATTTGTTATCTGAATTTTTCCTCTCTGCTTTTATAATTATAAACTGAAGACTGTATGTAATTATCTAGCGCATTTTTACTCATTCCTAAAGACATTGCTAAAAAAAATGAGAGTGAGAATATTTCAAGTTTAGTTTAGTTTATTATATGATCCAGGGTCTTAAAGTGCCCATATTATGAAAAAATCACTTTTTCTGGGATTTGGGGTGTTATGTTGTGTCTCTGGTGCTTCCACACACATACAAACTTTGAAAAGAATCCATCCATGCTGTTTAGAGTGAGATACGGTTTCTGAATGTGTCCTGCCTTCAGTCTTCAGGTGAGCTGTTCAAAATCGGCACGGCTTGTGACGTCACAAGCCGAAACGAGCAGGCTAACCGCAACCATTAGCTCGTAGCGTTAGCATGCTAACGCTAGCATGCTAATGCTAGTATGCTACCTCATTCTCAATAGCAAAGCACTGCTACAACACACACAAGTTCACCATAATCTACAAAAGAACTACTTACATGTGCACCCTCATTTAGAAGTCTCCCAGCTAATCCTGCCTTGTAACTGACCAAAGTTGTAGAAACAGCCTTTCTTTTACTGTCTATGGAGCTAGCTAGCTGGCATGATCTACATCTGAGCTACTGAGCATGTGCAGTGCAATCAAAGATAGTACAGAAGAAGAAGAAGAAAAGAGGTCTCACTCTGTAGCTAAAACAGAGACCAGCTGAAAAGAGGATATGCAGCAGTGAGAGAGAGCACACCATGTAAACCTATTCTGGTACAACCTTAAAATGCAATTATGAACCTGAAAATGAGCATAATATGGCTGCTTTAAGCACAGCTACTGTACTGGGGTCCAATAGAAAGAACATGACTTTTCTGCTATTTCTCCTCCACTCAACTCAGAGTGTGGCTACAAGAACGAAACAAAATAGATGTTTTTGCTAATTGTAATATAATTACTTACAATGAACATGTTCCTGAAATACTTAACCCTTGTGTTGTCTTCCTTTCGACCATGAACTTGTTGTCCTTCCGGGTCAAAATTGAGTTTTTATTGCTTTTGACACTTTTAAAAAAAACAACAACGTTTTTCTCATTTATTTTAACGCTTATTTTTTATGTCAAAGTTTTGTCAGGACATTGTTTTGATACCATTTCAACATTTTTTTCAAATGCTATAAAATTGAATAAAACACCCAAAATGCAATGAAAGTAATCATTCATTTTACCTGCGAAGAATGTTGAATGGCTTTCCATACAACGTACACCCATGCATCCATGTTATTTTTGGGCAATTTTGTTGAAATGAACCCATATTTTTGATCTCGGGTCAAATTTGACCCGAGGACAACAAAAGGGTTAAAAGGCGGCTGTAAAGTGCGTTACTAAATATCTCTTTACAACTCATCATTAGTTAGAACTCGAGCAAAATCTTGTCTACCACCAAACAACCACTGCGATCAGGGAGATCCGTCTGGTTTTTTCATATGTAATATGATGCTTCAAAAGACCATTACCATTTGAAGTTTGAGTTATGCAACTTACCCTAATGCACCGGAACAAACCAAGGTATAGTCACTCAACCGGTAGAGTGAAACCAAATGACAGAAATAGGTCTATACTGTAGATGGATACATAAACAGGCAACATTAATGTACACATATAGATACATACTCTAGGTTAGTATATTGAGTATATAAATAAACATTCTAACACATCCATTTCCCTCAGAAGGAAAATAAACATTGTTTAGTCAAACATTTTGCTTATTTACAGTATTATGAATGCTTCAGCAGTTAATATCTAATCTATCCTGATGAAACTTTTCCTATTTCTACTATTACTAAATGTTCCTGGAGTAGCACTGCAGTTTTTTCTCCCTTTACCGACTTTTCCCGTGTAACAAGTCTGACATGATGTTTACACAAAGTTGCCAAAGTGAAGCCACCCATATGCTGACAACCATCCCTTCACTCATAATTGTCAGCCAGCATTCTGACTCATAAAATCTCTGTATAATGAAATGGTATATGATTAGGTTTTTTTAGCTGTAAAAACAAAGTGAGTAATAAGTTCGAAATGTATCTTCAAATGTATTCAGCTCAACAGTTATTAGTTCAACATTTTTGGGAAATGTGCCTATTGGCTTTGTTTCTGAGAGTGAGATGAGTAGTGTAGGATATGGGTAGCTTAGCTTAGCATAAATACTGGAGTCAGGGGGAAACAGCTAGCCTGGCTCCGGCCAAAGTTAAAAAATACACATACTGAATCTGTCTTATTAATGTACACAAACATAAACATAAGAAGGAGGTACGTGTCGGAACTATTTCTTGGCAAACAACAGTTTATCCATCTGCTCAGTATTTCTGTGTGGCCTCTTCAGTTACAGTGCTGGTTGCCAGATAAAGTAAGCACAAGTTTTGGTTTTGGTCTTCGTGCAGGCATGATGATACCAAATGTGGCTGAGTTTAACCATGAACAGTGTGCAAACCTCGTTTCAAGCCAGTCCCAACTGGAAACACAATTTTGCAAAACAATTTCTTTTCCCAAGATGTCCATTCAAAAAATTATATATATATATATATATATATATATATATTTAGTGCTTATTTCTGCCAAATTGAAGGAGCAGTGTCAGTGTTTCAGAGTCACAGCCATATTCACTGTACAACTATACAGTATACCAGATATTAGTTAGCAGTAGAACTGCAGTAATTAACCCTGCTTTAATGTCACTTTAAAAAACTCTTTTCTGTGATGCTGTATGGAGCCCTTGTTGTGGACCAAAGAATCAATAAACACAGGTTTAAAGTTCCAAAAGCTAGATTTATTTTCACAAAACAAAGCTTCAACAAAAACAATTGAAGGCTTAAGAGTTATAGGGCTATTAAAAGAGGTCAACGAAACATAACTCTACTGAAAAATAAGGCCAACAAAACCAAAATGTTAACTTAACAGACCTTCTAAAATGAGACATGAGGGACACAAATAGCGCGTTCCATTTGTACTCGGAAGTTGGATTTAACGAGGTCAAAGAGGGAAACGCCCCCTGACCTCGGATTTCCGAGCTCGGAACTTAGACAACCTCCGAGTACCCCTAGAGTTTAGATTCTCTGCCCGAGCCCGAGCCTGAGCCCAAACCCTTGACCAAGCATTTGTGTTTTTTTAATCATTACTTTATTAGCCTTATTCGGTGGGGAGCAAGCTATGCCTCTCCAGCTTCTCCCGTAGCTCTGGGTGTAGGCTATGTCCTGCACTGACTTGAGTGTGAGGTAAACTTTGCTACATCATGTCTCCCCCATCTGCAGCACTGTTGTCGGCCAGTAAACAGTATTAATTAGGTGATCGAGACAAGAAAGTCTCCTATATGGTTCCAGGGCTTTGGTTATGTTGCTGCGTTGATCTGTTACCCACAATATTCAGCTGAGGGAGCTATGGGTCGAGGGTTTTTTTTTTACGTTTCTTCATTCGGATCCATTTGCGATCCATTCCATTCTGAATAAACAAACAGCGCAGTTTACATGCTTCGTCCTTGTTGCATTAGCAGTATTTATTAAGATCATTCTAAACAGATTTCTGTAGTTCAAACAACTCGGAATTGTAGTTGAGAACGTCAGTTATAACGGCCCACGTATTAAAAAATTGTCGGGTTTAAATCAGGCTCGGGCTCATAATTACAGTGAATGTGTCGGGCCGGGCTCGGACACAACGTGCACGGGCTTGGGTAGGGTCGGGCTTGATTTTTTGGGCCGATCTAAACTCTAAGTACCCCGAGCTCAAAATCCTACATGGATGCCCCGTGCATCAACAGTAGACAATTAACAACAATTAGCTCTTCTGTCATATTTGTGTTTCACTAAATCAGTTGTACACACAGTACTGTCCAAATTCTATCTGTGGACATGTTGCTATGGTGTTTATATGCACAGTTTGCTACTGGTATTGCTACCAATACCAATAATACTAACAATTCCAATACCCCCCCCCCCCTTGCTGTCAGATGTCTTGGTATGGTCCAAGGCTTTTAGTGCTAATTAAGCAATTGCAATTCTAAACCAAACAAATTATTGTATTTGATGTACTATTATCTGACTGCAAATTAAAATAACCAAACATGTGGTAATGATGTGGGTGAGCATGTGGAACCTTAAGCATTCAAATGTGTGGCTGTGGCCATTACAACTCTCAATTTAAATGTTGTTTTCTCATGCTTCTTCATATTGATTAACCTGTAACTCAAGTCATTTTTCTTCAAGAAATACACTCATCAAGCTGGGTCCAGACTAGTTTAATGATAGCCAGACAGATTATTTTAAGAGGATGGAGGAATGGCTAGGGTGGCGGCGTTTGAAGAAATATTGGCAGGTTGGATGTCTATACTAGAAAATGGGGAAAGTACCTTAGCTTTCTGGAGGACTCCTAAGAAGCTTTGTGCTGGAGAGAAACATGTATGATGGGCTTATGGTGTTGTCATTTATACATATGTTTAGTTTATGGTTTATTGTCTAAATTTTGTTGAATGGTCTTGAATATTGTAGTTACTGTGTCATATTTTCTTGATTTGTGTCTGGGTGGGGTTGGGGGTTGTTCATGTTGCAAATTGGATGTTTTATGTTGTTAAAAAAAAATTAAAATTGTCAATCACAAAGAAAAGAAACGCACTCATCTCTTTCACTGTTTGGAGTGAACAGCTGGGTTTCTGGCTTTTTTTTAGGGAGCTAAAGACCAAGATTGAGAAAGAAGACACCAAGAGAGAGTTGTTGGGTAACCAGACCAGCCTGACTGAGTCATACTGTATTCGATGTCTCCAGCCGTTTAAGTTCCTGGTCAACAGCAAGCGTCAGTGTCTGGACTGCCAGCTCTATATCTGCAAGTCCTGCAGTCTCTACAACAAGAAGGAGCATGGCTGGGTGTGTAATCCCTGTCATATGGCCAGGTAGGAAATGACAAATTAGAAAAATGAAACCTGTAGTAATTAAAAGCGAGGCCAGCACCCTGTTACCTTCTACGGCAGCTGGATTCTCACAGATATCGTGAGAACATGTGAACCAGAGACGGTTTAGAAACGAGATGGCACAACTTTCAACTTTCAACTTTCCGTATCTGTGTAAAGTGGGTGTCACCACTGCCCTGCACCTTAGGAGACTAACGTCAGGTCCTTAGTGTTTAGATTTCAATAGGAGAAGTGAATGAATGAACACAGATTATGACCGCCCCACAGTCACCAAAGTTAATATTGGACCCATTTTTTCTCCGAGCATTCTTACACTAAAATGTCATTTTTCAGACGGCCAAATCGGGAGAAAATTAACTTTGTTTCGAGACCTGTTTCTGGTCCCAGGAACAAACTCTCGCAAGATCTGGCAAAACAGATATGCAGCCCTTCCTCACCCAGACGAATGACCGCATGGGTCGATTATGCAAGCAGCGCATAACGACCGACCGTTACGTTTCTTGTTAGGCGGCGACCTCTCGTGGCCGTAGTAATTATCGTGAGAGCAAACGAGGAAGTGAGGTGACAAAGTATAGGAGCGTTAACTTCTGCTTAAGTGGAAGGGTGGTGGATAGGTCAAACAGACCCAGGACTTTCACTCAGTAGACCAGGGTTTGTGTCCTGTGTGAAACCATAAGTCAACTGTCATTTTGACATTAACTGAGTTTTACGAACCGTTATCCATATATATATATATATTATACCAATGGAATTTAAGGGTTTACTGGCTTATCACTTCTGTATTAAAGAGATGCACAGCTACAGTTTGGCCTTGTTCCCCTGTAGTTCCTATTTTACTGTTATTTAAACAGTTTAGTTTTTTAAAACTCTCCAAAAACTTCTTCCAATTCCATATGTAACCATTGTACTATAGTTTGCTCCGATGTGGTTGAGCACTGAAAAATCATTTGACTGAACTCAGTCAAAGAATATCATGCTAACGTATGCATCTCATGCCTAAACCTGCACTCACCGTAGCACTCAATAATGTCCTGCTCCTGCTTTGTGTGACAAGGCATTTTCAGTCCCTGGTGTTGAAATGTTTGTATTCCATCAAGGGTTTTCTGTAACTATTGGTGAGTGATTTGAGTATAAAGTCATCAGTACCTATTTTGTCTCCTCCATTTCCTTGAACAGGGTCCTCAAGATCGGGACTTTGGAGTGGTACCATGAAAACGTCCGGGCTCGCTTCAAGCGCTTCGGCAGTGCCAAGGTGATGCGATCGCTCTTCAAGAGGTTGAGCGGGGAACGCAGTCTCTCTCAGAATGATCTTAAAGGTGAGTTTTTAATAAGATGCCTTCGTGGGTGGTTTTCTGTACAGAAAATAAATGTGAGGATTTGTAATGGGTTTCCCAGCATAATGCCTGCTGTGAAAAGTTAATACCAGTAATTGTGCCTGGAATCTTTTAATCCTTGAGCCATGAAAATGGGTATGTGGTGAGTCAATGAGTAACACCACAATACTGTCACCTTTCAGCAGAGAGATTAACCCCGGCTGACTGAAACTGCTCAGTGTTCACCTGTCAAAAACTGTAGATTATTCTGGGCAGCTGGCAAGTGGGGATGTCTGTATGAATGTGAAGCAATGTGAATCAATGGTTACAAATGTGGTGGAATGTCAGTTCTCAGGTCGAGGTTACTTTGAAGGGGCAACATTAAAGAGCTCATATTATGCTTATTTTCAGGTTCATAATTGTATTGAGAGGTTATATCAGAATAGGTTAACATGGTTTAATTTTCAAAAAACACCATACTTTTGTTGTACTACACATTGCAGCAGCTCCACTTTTCACCCTGTGTGTTGAGCTCTCTGTTTTAGCTACAGAGTGAGACATCTCACTTCTGTTCCATCTTTGTTGGGAGTCACACATGCGCAGTAGCTAGGTAAGGACTACTAGCCAGTCAGAAGCAGAGCATGAGGGAGTGCCACGCTAGCAGCTAGGCGAGCATTATAACGTGTGACACATAAACACATAAAGATAAGAGAAAAAGGGAAAAAGCCAAAAAGCATAATATGAGCTCTTTAACAGATTTCCATCTGTTGCACTCATTTCTTTACAAGCCCTGTGGAGGTGCTGCAGGTCAGGAGTTGAGTCACACAGCACTGCTGGAAGTCAGCTTGAGCTTATCATGAGAAATCCCCAATAAATGAAAGGCTTCAAGGGTCTTCAACAGCTGCATGCTGAACTGTAACTGCATTGAGAATGTGTATTAGCCTGCTGAATCGCACTCCGGCATCTGAAAATTGGTAAAACATCACCATGACTACTGCATCACATGTGTGGATTGGGTCAAGTTCAAGAATTCTTTAAGTGAAGCTCATAAGAGCTCCAGTGAACAACGCAATGCAGGTTATTCAAGGTACTGCAAGAAGCACGGACATTATTGGACTTAATATATGAAAGAAATCAAGTAAACTGAACAGACTTGACATGAGATGGCGCTGTGCCATAATTGCTTCACATCGGACAGTAAAGTAGCGCATAGATTAAACATTAAAGATCATGGCTATTCTCCAGCCATGTGTTTTGTATGTGTATGTGTATATATATATATATATATATATCATCATAGTCTTTATTCAGGACACAAAAAAACGGTCCATAGCACAATACAAAACCTAGCAAAAGACAGACAAATACAAGATAAAACACAAACAATAAGAAATGACAACAGTCAGTTCCACAATACACAAAAAGAGTATTTAGATATTAGCATATAGACTAAAACGCCAATGGTTCCACAATCTCGAAGTAAACCTGACCGCACTCATTGCAGGGTTCACTAGTGTTGCAATTATGCTATTCAATGACTCAGTTAGTCTACACATACATCTGTACATGAGATTCCTGAGTACAGCAGGAGAGGTGGATACCTCAACACTTACAAACATTTGGCTTGCACTGCTCCATCGTGGCATTTTAAGCAGCAGCATCATGCCATCATTATATGCCACATTGAGTTTCTGCATACTGCTTTTTTTATAGCGACGCCACAAGTGGGCAGTATACACTGGGGTGCAAAAAGCTTTAAAAAGTGTGGTCTTCACAGACAATGAACACATACTAAATTTGCGATTCAGCATATTAGCTTGTGCATACATCATACAGTACTGTCTATGAATGTCCCTATCATCAGACAGGTCATCAGTTATATAGTGCCCTAAGTATTTGACCTCATCACACACTTTAAGGACAGTACCAGACAGAGAGAAAGCAGGAAATGACAGTTTTTTGTCATCCCTACTTCTAGCAATCACAATATTACTCTTCTTAGAATTGTACTTAATGTCAAAGTCTGAGCCATATTGGGAGCAGACCCTTAGTAACTGTTGAAGGTCAGCACTATATGGACAAAGAATCACCAGATCATCTGCATACATCAGGTGGTTGATAATTGTGTTCCCAACCATACAACCTGTTCCACAGTTATTTAGCAGCTTTTATAGATCATCCATATAAATATTAAAAAGAAAGGGAGATAAAATGCTTCCCTGCCTAACTCCATTGCTTACATTGAATGGGGCAGACGTCAAGTTACCCCATTTCACATACATTGACTGATGAGCATACCAAAAAGCTAAGATTCTCACTACATATTTGGGAGCCCCTCTGTTGTGCAATTTGTAGAATAGCTTCTCATGATTTACATGATCAAAGGCTTTAGAGGCATCAATAAAACATAAAAATTGTGGAATTATGCCTGTTATACAAATCTAGAACCTCCTTTAAGGCAAAAATACACATATCTGTGCCATGTTTAGATTTAAAGCCAAACTGATTGTCAGAGGTCAGGACAAACTGTTCCAGCCTATTCAGTATAATCCTCTCCAAGACCTTGGATAAAATACTGGCCAGAGCTATAGGCCGGTAATTATCCAAGCTGTTAATTTTGCCAGCTTTATCTTTGATGATAGGCACTAATGTGACAGATAAAATAGAATCAGGTAAAATACCATGGGCTAACAACCCAGTAAAACAAATAGCAATTAGGGGACAGAGTTTTCTACTCGCAAATTTTAAGTGCTCCACAGATATCTTATCCATACCACATGCCTTATTATCTTTTAGCATCATAATTGCATCATTTATTTCTTGAGGGAAAACAGTCACATCTTCATTATTATCAATGTTACCCACTATAAATGAGTTACTTTTAACACAATTAAACAGCTCATAATAATGTTTCTGCCACAACTGAGTAATTTTCTCTGAGCCGCTGACACCCTCAATGTTCGTTGGTAACAATGTTTTACAGTTATTCATTCTTTTGATTTCTTTCCAGAAATCAATAGGACTATTGTATTGCAGCTTCCTTGCAAGAGAGTCAGACTTCATTGTATTTTCATTTCTCTTAATGGAACGTAGAGCATATTTAAATTTAGCATTTGCATGTTTCTTATAATCAAATAAGGGACCATGTTTATGCCTGCCTGACTAAACCCATGCTTTGAAGGCCCTTCTTGCCTCTGCATGTATCTCTCGCACATAGTCATTCCAGCCTGGCTTGACTTTGTACAATCTGTGTGTCTTATACAGGGGCCTGCTCGAAACAAGGAGGGACTTTACAATATTCTCATACAGGGAGAATCTATTTTCCCCACACACGTTGTTATCTACAGACACAAGAGTAGGTATATTGCCTAGATTTACAGATAAAGAAAAAGGCACATGATCAGTAGTAGCAAATTCATAATTAATACTCATGGCTTCTAAAGAATCATGAGCATCAGCCGTGCAAATGCAGTGATCTAGCCATGAAGTTGTGTGCCATGCCTCACTGATGTAAGTGTAGCTACTATCAGGCAAGAGCACTTTGCTAGAGAGAATCAAACCATTATCAGAACAGAACTGCATTAAGTGTTTGGCAAATAAAGAGCTGCCATCGGAAACATCTGCATTCATATCACCCACAAGATATTCATCTTCATTTTGAGAACACTCATAGGGCGTATATATGTTTAAGATAATGAAGTTTTTAATACCACAGTTAAACTTAATTCCTATGGCCCAATCAACATCCAGTCTAACCACATTAACCAGCTGATCATATTTTTTATGCCATAGCAGGGCAACACCGCCAGGTATTCTACCATGAACTATCCTGGTGCTCAGGTCAGTAGTAGATTCACCCAAGTCTTTATGCAGGGCATTTAGACCCTCTAAATCCTGCTTTGGTAAAAAAGTTTCTTGAACACATAGTACATCACAGGCCTCCAAAAGTTTATCCACTACAAGGCGGCGCGATTTGTCTGCTTCACTGTGCCCAACACGCAGTCCTCGCGCATTATATGACACAATATTGATATTCATTCATGTTTATTCATCCCGGGCTACAACCTGGCTGCTGCTCCTCTGTGGAGCTACAGGTGTAAGAACAGCCACAGAGCCTCCTCGTTAACTCTGGGTTTGCGAGCCTCAAAATAGCGATGTACATAGATCCCCGCCGGCCAAAGTTGTGGATCGTACATTTCATCAACTTCGTTACATTCAGCAGTAACATGAAACAAACTGAATCTGTTGCGGGTAGAGTCAATCTTCTGACACGTCACAGATCTGCCCAGTTTCTCAATCAGGTAATCACACAAAGTGACCACATCAAGATCAGGGGAAAATCTAGTGGCAAAAACACTCACCAACTTGGTTTTAATCACTGGAATGTTACTCACTGTGCCGATACCAACTATTCCCATTTTCCTATACTCTCGCTTAACACGGGTCTGCGTACCGCCATGTTTCGATTGTACGGCCACTTTTAGGGGCTTCTGAGGCTTACGCTTCCCTTCCATGTGATAATACAACCGTATATCGATTCATATCAGTGAATCGTTACACCCCTAATATGTAGCAACATACCTGTACTTCTGAGACATTATACTTGGCCCTAACAAATATTAAAAGTATTGTAAAACTAAATATGAAAAAACTAGAACTAAACCTTTCTGAACAACTGAAACTAAACTAAAACTAGCAGACACACTCTAAAAACCAAAACTACAATTGAATCCAAAAGTCAAAACTAAAATGAAATAAAAACTAATTGAACATTCTAAACTATTACTGTATAACCTTGCTTCACACACTTGGAGAATCTATAACGAGCAGCCTTGAAGCTGTTCTGGCAGCTCCTGGTGGTCCCTAAGACACTTAATGTTGCTGGATTTCTTTAATCTGTCAGCCACCTGTCTGAGACCCTTCATTTCTGTGACACTGAGTCACAAGAATTAAGTTTCCTCTCTCTTTTTCAGATAGTAAGCCATCATTAACAGGCTGCCAAGTCTGTCACAGGGATTTAATCTCTTCCATCTTTCCTGTTTTTCCGGCTCTGACGCATCACAGCTGTGCCGAGTGCTGTCACAGACTCTGTCTCAGGCCTGGATACAGCTGAGGCCAGGCCCTCTAATGTCAGCGTTTTGTCCTAAACTGACCAGTGCGCTTGGAAGCACAGCCTTGTGGGAAATTTACACTCTCTGCTGGGACATTATTCCCAGACATACTAATGTGGTTAAGTGTCCTGTTTATGTTTGCTCCTCATGTTTAAAGTCTGATGCTGTGACGGTATGAGGCTTCATCAAAACCTTTCCGCCACTTTTTTGAAGTTGCTCACACAGCATTTCCAATATCCTCTTGCCAAACCCAGAGCATATAAAGCAAGTGCCCTTGAAGCACACTGTATATCAGCTTTAAGCATTATTGTACGCGGCAGGTCTCCAAGTGAGATCATAGCATCAGGAGATCAATGAATTATGAGGAGACAGCCGGGACTCCTGGTACTGCTTACGCTGAGTCACCCTTGGGAGAGCATACAGAATGAGTTGATTTGCTGGCTTAGCCCAGCGGGCCTTGTGATCCTCCAGTCACATGTCTCCCATTCTGTGCCTGCAATGCCTGGATTCAGTCCTGCAGAGCTCCACCGACCAGAAGCAGATAGAGGGGCAGAGAGAGAGACAGACAGAGGGAGGGAGAGCAAAACTCTTGTTTGTCGTGTATTCACGTGGAATCCAGCTCGCTGCGTGTGCACGGATGCCTGCCGTAGTTATGATACACAGCCATATTATGCATGTTAACAGATGTGTTATGTTCAACATGCTCTGCAACTCATCACATGTAGACATTCATGGATTAAATTCAACATGCATGACTGTACGCTCAAACACACACACACACACACACATACATTCTTTTGCTGTCTTTTTACTGTATGCTCTGTGCTGTGGTCCGCTGGGCCCCCAAAGCTCGGAGGGTGTCATCCTGTATACGGTATCTTTGTGCACATGGGGATGTAACTCTGATGCTTACAACGGAGTCTTTTGTTCACATACACACATCGGCTGATTTCGGCTTCTCCGTTTAATGGTGCTACTGCTGCTTCTGATTACAACTTTATGTGGAAAGTAAGAACTACCTGAATTATCCTAATTTGCCAAGCTATTTATTATAGTTACTGAATGGCAAAATTGCAAACCTAACCACATTCATTTTCCTTTCAAATGTAACTGAACACAACTAAGTCTTGTCTTCTTTCAACTTTTCTGTTTTCCAGAGCTTCATGAATACGACACACAGAGCATACCTGAGGTCCACAGTGAGTAGACTAAACTAAATGACTGATCTAAATCATAAGAAAAGGTCAGATATTGTTGACAGATACATTTTTGATTTTCTCTTTTCATCATTCTCTTCCTTGATTCAACAGCAAAAGTTTTTTTTTTTTTCAAATCTTACCCCAAGTAGCCTTAAAACAAGACTTAGGGCCCTATTTTAACGATCTAAGCGCACGGCGTGAAGAGCCTGGCGCAGGTGCGTTCAGGGCGTGTCCAAATCCACTTTTTCATTCAACGGTCTGCTGGCAATAGCATACTACTAGCAAAGCCAGCGACTACCTTACTGAAGGCCCTAAATCATGTGTTAGTTGTTTTGTTGTAATTTGATTTATTGCAAATTTGTTTGGAAATATGCATTCAACTTGAAGGTGGGTCCTTGATTCTTACCTGACTTGTTGTCGGGATACATTTGTGTTTCATCAATTTACCACAAACGGGCCAATTTGAGGCTTAATCCAGACATGGTCTTCCTTTACATCCATTCTAGAATCACATGAATGTTTAATAACTAGTTTGCTGCCTAATTCACTAAAGAAATACCTAATAAACAGAACAGAATGGAAAGACTGAAGGATATTGTAAAAAATAGGGTCATTTGAAATGTAGTCTCACTATTGAATATTTTCATTAGACTATTAAAGTGATCCATTTAAACCTTGCAGTTTTGAATGTCTCATACAGTGGGTACAGAGAACAGACCAAAAGGTTCTGGTTAGGCTGGCGCTAGTCTATATCCACAACGTTTCACTTTCAGGATTGCTCCGTTGCCGCTGGGACTTCCGCCGGATCACACTCCTTTCAGCCGGATGTCCGTTACCTTCCGCTTTCTTTGTGTTGGCGTTCTAAACTCTGGTGGATTTCTGAGGACTATGGTTAACTGCTCCTCAGATCTCTGCAGGGTAAATCCAGACAGCTAGCTAGACTATCTGTCCATTCTGAGTTTTCTGTTGCACGACTAAAACAACCTTTGAACGTACACGTTCCACCAAAACAAATTCCTTCCCAAGGCTATTTTGCAGCGGCACCAGGGCTCTGTCTGGCGCATAGCGCCGCCCAAGACGATTGTGATTGGTTTAAAGAAATGCCAATAAACCAGAGCACGTTTTTCTCTCATACCAGAATGCTGTGTGGACTAGCCAGACCCTCCTCTGCAGCGCTGTAGAGGAAGGTCTGGCAAAGCAAGACTAGGTTGCCGCAGTCTGGGCTCGCCTGGTTTATATTCACATATCAAGAGTAGAAGAGCAGAGCCAGTGAAGTTTTAGTCAAGGAGAGGCAACATGGTTTAAAACAATAGATGTTCATGGAAAGTATTCCTATTATTTTATCATTATCATAGAGGCCTCTGGTAGTTGTTGTAATAATGCTTTTAGTGTGTTTTGTTTCCATTTGTGCATTTTTTCTGAAGATTATTTCTGACTGGTGTAAATCTGATTCATGGTAGAAATTATATAGTGCAGTAACTGTTCACAGGTCTTTAATGTAATGTGCATGAGCCTAATCTGTAATGTTGTTGTTGTGCATAATCTTTCCACTTTATCACTTTATCTGCCGATCTGAGAAGCTCGTTCTTGAACTTTTGCTTCCCGCAGCAACTTTTGTTGTTCCCAGTCTCTCCTTCCTCTCCCTCTGTATTCAAGAAGGGAACTGTGAACGTAGTAATGCAACTCACTCATAAACACTCTCATAAAGAGGGGCTGAAAAACACACAATGTTCCTTGCTTTTGCCATCTTGTGCTGTATTTGCTCTGATCTGCCAGATGGACATTAAAAGTGTTTTGTGTGATTTGCTGCACGACGTACAGTTTGCATCTTGCTGTGAAGACAAAAGTGATCTGTTAGAGTTACATAGCTGGTTTGAAAATGTGTAATTCTTTACTCAGGATGGACTTAGTCTGCATGATGCGACTCTTAGGTTTGCTCACAAATACACGTGCATAGAGAAATGTACGGCTGTCCTCAACTAAAGAAATTCTTAGTCGACTAACACTCGTGAGTTTGCCGATTTATCGATTAGTTGCTCTAATCCACAGATCTGTGAAACTGAGTTTATCTACATAGAATCATGCAAAAGCACTACTTGTATATGTGTTCATAAGTTCCTTAAAAATAAGTCATTCAGCTTGAAAAAGCATAAAAAAATGACAAATCGACTAAGAAGAGGGAGCCCTAGAGAAATGCCAGATGATTTTATATGTGCACTGCATTCCCTGTTCTAAAAAGCGTTTCATGTCTGCCTTCTTTATCAGCAAATGGATACGAGGAGCACAGTTTGGACGCGACAGATTCACAACACTACAAGGGGGTACGGCAACTCACTTTTTAATTATTCAGTACACTAGTACGTGTGTTTCATTTCCATGTGCTTCCGTTTGGATGGTCTAATCTTTCTTTGCTTGTTGAGAACATTAAATAAATAGGCATCTTGCAGCTATTTTGTACGTACTTAAGTTTTAGTGAGTTTGTGGCCAGCAGAAAGTATTCCAGTGATATGCATCGTGAAACAAGAAGCAGATATCAATTTGTACTCGGAGAGCAGAACATTAGTAGTTCTGGTGTTTATCTTCGCCTCGACACGTGGACACCCACAAAATAATACCACATTCACTTCAGCTCCGTTGATTTGTTTCCTGTTTCTTAATTGAAATATGTTTTAGTGAAGGGGAACCATATCTCATCTGCAAAACAGACAATTTCATTTAAGTTCAAATCAGCATTTAGCACGCACATTTTTTGAAACAACTCAGAGTTTGCGAGCGTCTGCGGTGCTCAGAAGCACTGATGTTTGTCATGCTGAGGGCTCCTTCCTCTGTTAAAAAGCAGAGGTGTTGTCTGTGTGATCCAGACCAGCCGTCATGAACAACTGGAACGTCTTGACAGCTTGAGTCCACTGAGGTTAAGCACGGTAGACTTTTAGTAGCAGAGTGCATTGGCAGCGGTGTATTGTGGGTAAATACCAGGCTGTCACACATAATCACACACATAAAAGAGTCGGCCTAGGGTTGAAAGAGCCTCTGGTTTAAGTCCTAAGATTGTAAAAAAGGGGCACGGAGTCCACTGGAATTCCTCATAAACCCCAAACTGTATTGTTTATACCACCGTCTCTGTGTAATGAAGGAGCTAAGCATTGTTTATTTTCAATCACTGCAGCAGCTGCTGAGAAGAAAACAATGTCAACAGGACTCTTGGGCTCTGCTGGGTCCCCGGACGCTTTGTCTTTGTTTCCAATGTGGCTACCGATTAAGGTTTTGTTATATATATCTGAAATGTAAAAGTAGTTGAAGGCCAGGGGATTCCTTCATCCCTTGTTTGATTTTCACTTAGACAGAGTGCCCTCTACGGTTCCAAATAGGGTACTGCCTTTTGAAACACCTCTTGAGCTCTGTATGGAAATGTTCCTGACATTTTTCAACCACTCAGGGATGTTACAATGCAACTACAGGGTGGTTTTTGGAGCCTGTAGTGATTCAGTGTCTTGCTCAATGAATATTGGGCAGAGTAGATCCTCCGTCAACAACACCTGGGTCTTAAAAGAAGTCCCTGTCTTTCTCGGCCACATAGCCAGATTGCAAAGCAGATGGCGTCCTAGCCCTAGTTTGTGCCTCTTTAATGTTATACCATTACATTTAAGTGACAGTGCTAAGCATCTGTTTCCCCCCCCAAAAAGATCTATATGTTCCCAGCAACCCAGGTTATTTAACACCACTTTACACTGGTCTGAAAGATTCTTTTAATTGCTGGCAATGACATATGTTCATGCTCAATTTGTACAGTGTGACTCAAAATTAATGCAGTTAGGCATAGTTATTAGATATCTATATCTATCTATATCTATATATATATATATCTATATATATATATATATATATATATATATATATATATATATATATATATATATATATTAGTGATTAGTTATATTGGCATATTTGATGCTACTTTCCAATATTTAATATTTTAATACAAAACAACACTATTATATTTTGCTTATGTTTTACAAAAAGAGCAAGGACAAATGTCATTTGTGCTTCATAATATATGATTAGTAAGTTGGTTACATTGTGCCTCATTATCCCAATGTGAGAAGTGTTTTGCAGTGTTGAGGATTTCTGAATCCTTCCTCTCCTCTGGTCTAAACTTTTACCTTTTCACTTTACTCATCTTTCTTACCTCTCTCCTATCTGTTGGTGGTGGTGTTTCCCTTTCTGCTGTCCAAAGATGAAAAAGGCCAAAAGGCGGCTAACTGTTGATCCCTTTGATTTCGAACTGGGCTGTGACTACTCCATCGAATCAAGAGGACAGCCAAACCAGGTAGAAGCAGGACGACCCCAGAAACAGCTTTTACCCAAGCCAAACTAATCTGCATGTCTTCATGCAAGGGGCCCATTGTCTGTTTCCCCATTAGCCTGTTTCTCTTTTCTTTCTTTGCCAAACTTGGTCTGGTTTGTCAAGAATATTTATTTAGTGTTGAGCACTGTCATTTTTCATTCTCATGTCTGGCCACAATGTGTATCCAAATGTGCATGCTTGTGTTTACACAGACACTGAGACATTGTGTCAGCTCATTAACAGAATGCTCCGACAATACAACATTTTACCAAATGTAAAGAGACTCAAGTGGCATGAAACCAAGTCACAATGTCTGTGTGTTTTAGAGAGCACAATGGCAATAGACTTTCCAATCTTCAGTGTTTATATTCTAAAAATAAATGTGATGAACTGTGAAAGGAAAGTTGTTTCATTATTGGCCATGATTAACATGACAAAACACCAACACACCAAACTACAGTAATGCCAGTAAAACACTAAATGAAGGGGTCGGTCACCGCAGTTGTTTATAAATGTAGATAAATTTGGTCATAACATTTATCAAAATTGTATGACATAATTCACTGCTGTGCCACCACTTGAACCAGCTCTACTTATTTCACTGTAGCACATTGTGCTTTATCTTTGTTTAATTACATTATTCATATTATTAATTGACTTTAATTGATTTAATTTGCATGCAGAGTATGAATAAGAATGTGCGCCACCATTAATGATTTCACTCTAGCTGGTAACTAAATCTACCTAATGCAATTACTAATTTTAGGGTTTCTCTTAAAATCTGAAATGAGTTGATGAAGCCACAGTACTTTGTGGAATTTCCCATGTCATTAGTAATATTTCTAACTCTCCCTGTGACAACCCCAATGTCTTCACCCACCTTCTTTTTCTGATGCTAAGTTTCTAGCATCATTAGCTCCTTAGAACTGATTAACAGTTTGTCAGAATAGCACTCACCACTCTCCGTCCTCATTCCTAGGCCCCAGTCTCCCGTGACATCATGGACATGGATGTAGGTGAGAGGGAGTCCATGCTTGCTGAGGCTGACATGGCCTCTGTTTTTCACCAGATTTTGGAGGAGCAATGCAAAGTTCTGGACCTGGGAATGGCTCCACAGCAAGGTAAAGAAAGGGGTAGTACAGCTCAGGGCACATAAATGGCTTTAACAAACGTTTACTAAAGTACATGGGGATGAAAACAGCAAATGCATATGTACAGCATGTACACCACATGCATACAAGAGCCAAAACAGGAGCAAGTTGCATGTTAAGTAGTGTAGTGTTAGCAACAATGTTAACTTACTTGCCAATGAGGGAAAATACAGAGAGCTAAAAGGGCCAAGTAGCTATAACAGAGCACCGTAACTCTGGAAAAAATGGTCGTACAGCGCCTCACATCTCTAAACATGACATCTGGCCACATTTTTTTTTCATTGTATGTATTTTATGTTTCTATTTTATGTTTCTATTTATTTAGCTGACATTATTCCCATTTTTGTCCACATATTGTAAATACAATAAGTGGACAAAATGGGAGTAATAATGTGTTTTGTAAGCAACTTGGTTTACAAAATTAGCCTGTTAGCTAGTTAGATAGCTAGCTCATTTCAAACCTTGGTTGATTAAGGTTAACAGACTCCACTTTTCTAAGCTACAAGACAATTTCCTGTGCTACATAAACATTAGTACGGTAACACACAATATTACCATCACACCACATACTATCACAATATTGTCTCTTTGTTAACTCTGTACAGCCAGTTAATGGTGCCTTGGTGGTATGTGTGCACTCATGAGCTACATGGCTAATGTTGGTGCAGGTATAATGTACTGTATGTACTTCCATCCGTATCTGGGTAGTTTTGGCATCACTTTTGTACAGTGGGAGGAAGTGGAGACACGTCGTCTATGTCTATGGTCAATATAGCATGCACTGAGGAATTTATTCCTTCAATCGACTGCATTTACTATCAACACTGATTGGACATAAAAAGTGCCAAATTTCTCTTAAAGGAGAAATCTGGCGCAAAATGAACCTAGGGGTTAATAACACATGTATCCGAGTTCGACTGTTCTCTGGGATATGTTTTCATGCTAATCGAATGTGACCAGTTTTAGCGCAAACCGCTAATTAGCTTATAACGCTAGTCGTCGGGGCACGCAAAAGTAAAAACAATGCATCGCTATTTCCATACCACTAACAAGGCTCAAAATAGCACCACACTTCCACGGTAGCATAATGAGGGTCCCTACGTGTAAACCGAAGCATTGAGAACTTTGTAAGTGTACAGACAGTTTATTAAAAAGATAGTTTAGAAAAACAGTACTGTTCACGTATACAGGCGGGCGCCACCTTGGGAAAACAGTCATGACCAGTCAGCCTTTAACTGCTGAAGAAAACAGTGGAATCAGTATTGCTGACTTTATTTCCTGATTTACCCTCGTATTCTTTTTAGATGACCTTGCGTACCCAGACAACCAAACTATACCATCTCGCTCCATGTCCCGGCTCAGCTACTCGTCGTGTGGCAGTGGCAGTGCTTGGGGCCCCCCGGGCAGCAGCAGCTATCTGCCCGGCCCCGATGACTCCGAGGAGGAGGACCACCACCAGCTTTTCCCTCTCTACCAGTCTCATCTGGGCCTCTGCAGCCACACCTCCCAGGAGAGCCTGAACTCAGCCAACCCTCCACCACAGGTCTTTAATATGATTCACAATATCTATTAATCATCATATGAAATCCTAATTACATTACACTGATTTAGCAGATGACTTTGAGACACACATAAATCCAGACGTTTCCTGAAGTAGCCTATTAAAGGAACACGCCGACTTATTGGGACTTTAGCTTATTCACCGTATCCCCCAGAATTAGATAAGTCCATACATACCCTTCTCATCTCCGTGCGTGTCGTAACTCTGTCTGACGCACCCACCGCTAGCCTAGCTTAGCCCAGATCCTGGAGGTAACTGGCTCCAACTAGCCTACTGCTCCCAATAAGTGACAAAATAATGCCAACATGTTCCTATTTACATGTTGTGATTGAATAGTCACAGCGTGTACAAATAACAAGGTCACATCAGACACAGCCATCTTCTAACCATATACATACTGGGAACTATATTCTCAGAAGGCGAAGCACTGCTACTTTGGCGGAGTGATTTGCTCGCAGCACCTGAGAAGCCCCATGGTGAGGAGCAGAGAGTAACAACGGTGCTTTTCAGGTGTTGCGCTAATCACTCCGCCCTAAGCTAGGCTAGCGGTGGGTGCGTCAGACAGAGTTACAACACGCACGGAGATGAGAAGGGTATGTATGGACTTATCTAACTCTGGGGGATACGGTGAATAAGCTAAAGTCTCACTAAGTTGGCGTGTTCCTTTAAAGGGTTGGTAATGTTGAAAAGCTAGCAAGATTTGAAAGTAGCATCTCCTCCGTCTAACCCCTCCCCCTGCCCTCGGGGCTTCGCCCACACAGAGGCGTGCACGAGCACCGCAGCGTCACTGCCATTTCTGGCCCTGGTATTACACAGTATTACTTACTATTACTACCTGGTATTACACTTAAAACCTATTTTGTGGTATCACCCACTCCTATTCTGCACCTAATAACACATTGCACACATTAGGAATAACAAATGTGACATTCATAGTTCACAATGTTCAACCTCCTTACACAGTCAATTCCCATCTCTGCACAGATATTCTGTCAGATATCAATTAACTTTACTGATGTGTATACAACCCATATGGCTTTTATTTGATGGAGTATAAAAGTTTTCTTTCTTGGCACAGTGTGAAAGTCTCTAAAAAAGCATTTTAGACCAAGAGGCACTAAAACCAAGAGAATGTTTTATTTGACATGATGGTAGGGGACAAATCGAATATAATAGTCTTGAGGCATTTTTAAATACCCCAGCATTGGAGTCAAATAAACAAAAAAGGTTGACTTGGCTATCTATTAGATTTCTTTATTAGACTTTTGCTTTTCCAGATAGTATATTCAGGGGTAGAAAGGACAATTCTGAAAAAAAAAAACATGGTATAGCTCTGAGCTCACTGCAACATGCCGCGTTGGAAGGTTTTTGTTTCATTAAAATGGGTGATAAAGGGCAAGGTAAGATACATAAACAAAATGATAAACTTAATTTTGCTCTGTTTAGGCTATAAGAGAGGGGAAACTTGATCTTCACAATAATTAATTGTGGTTTAGAGTCACATTTCTGACAGCTAACAAACTGTCTTTTTGATATTTCAGGTCTTTATAGCAGCACATGTTGGAACTCACACACACACACACACACACGTTCATCAGACTGACATGTTGAGTGATGAGGGAGAGACAGCTGCTAGATCAGAGAGAGGTTACATACATTACATCAGTGTCTATTTATGTGATAGCATACTCAGTCCCTGGAAAGGATCACGACAACTGTTGCTGTTCTGTTTATGGGGAGAAGATAAATAACAGACTCTGTTTGCCATTAGTTTGGCAGACTTTAAGTGGGCTGCTTTTCTTACTGCTGTCAGAAACCAGTGAGTCTACATGGATCCTTGTGTGCTCAACAGTCGGGTGCATTGAGTTGATTCCGACCCGCTGTGGAACTTCATGTTTAATTATTGAGGTAAAGCTCGGACTATCCGAATCAAAAGATGTTCTTTGTAGTAATTTAAGATAAGGAATATGAAAACAAAAGATGGGATTAAGCGCTGTGGTGGAAGGCAGTCATGACAATAAAAGGGCAGGTGTTCACCTTTGATAAGCACCTGGCCCTGTGCTTATTTCCACCTTTGATATCTGGTGTCATGGCAAATCCGTCTCACAGCTGGGCAACACGCTGGGAGACACAAACAGGATGCTGCAGAAAACAAGCAGCCCAAACATGTGCCTGTCAGACATCAAATACAGCCGTGATATTTGTGAGTGTCACCTACTGTCCGTTTGATTGTGATTTGGAAAGCATTCGAGCCGCTGAGCGAGGCTGAAAGTCAAGTGACGTATTCAATTTGATTACACTTGTGGAACAAGACACGGGGGATGAGTCAAGAAGTGCAGGCTCTGTAAAGGCACGGGGCACATGTGGGGCAAAGATTGTGTAGAGCGGTGTTAACAGCATGTTTAATATACAGACAAATTAAAGGAAACACCTGAATGAGCAGAGGAACATAACAAATGTGGAGGCTTCCCTACAAGGCACGAGGGCTCACTGAATGGTTTGATGTCCAGATCCAGATCTCAATCCAACTGAAGACTTAGAGGAGTAGACTGACGTACAATGCCGTGTCAACACAGGAGGCCTTTTTTTCGGAACAGATATGCCTCTACAATAGAGCTGTCCACACAGGGTGCCCCCAGTACAGTCTACCAAATGAATCGTTGTGATTAGGTTATAGGTGTTTAAGGTTACTGTAGGTATAGGGCATGGATGTATAATAAAACCTGGATGCAGCGTTGGAGGCGGAGCCCCATTCATTCTTTTGAGAGTTGCTCAGTGGCGCATGAAGCCAAAAAAGTTCAACTTCCGCGTATTAAAATGACCCTGATGATCTGCACTACCTCCCCACCGTTGAGCCCATAGAGCAGGCGCACTACAGACCTCCACCGGCCAGCTCAGCTACTTCCGGTTTAGTGCTTCACTAACTTTAACAGGGAAATCCTAGGAATAATGGTTAGAGAGGCAGGATTTTAACATAGTCTGAGACGCACAACTTCATCAAAGATGCCTTCTGTCTGATGACTGTCTGCTTGACTTCCTGATTCAAAAAGGACTCTTCCTGTACCCAGAAACCCCATGGGAGAAGTATTATTGCATTTTGAACAGACTGACCCATTATTGAAGGCAACCTTTATTTTATTTCACTAGTATAGCTTTTAGTCAATTTGTGTCCAGATTTACTCTCTCTTTATCTGGACTGTTGTGACTCTCAATTACAGTGGATTCCCATTTGGGAATGAGGTGATTTGGCTCATTCATCAGACTCTGATGATGTGGTTTGATTTGTTCAGCCTGAGTGAAATGGATACCATATGACATGCTGTTACTTAAGAGTGTGATTTCAACAGCATCATTTAAACTATAAACGGTACTGAACTATCTTGTTTTGAAGAAACTAATAATACATGTGTGGTAACTTGTTCCTTAAAGGTCCAGTAGGTAACTTTTATAAAAATAACTTTTTGTCATATTTGCGCTGTCACTTTATCCTGACAGTAGCACATGGGACAGATAATCTGTGAAAAATCACTTTCCTCTGCCTACTCCTTGTGCTCCTAATGGCATTTTCAAGTTTCCACCATGCCCGAAGATAAACACCCAATCAGAGCCAAGGAGTCTCTGCGATCAAACTGTCAAACTTGGCAGCACGGAACAAATGCAAATCAAGATTCTGGTATTGCATTGCCTATTTCTCTCCTCAAATGTTTTCAGATATGTGTTTTAGTGTACTGTTTGGCTGTAAAATGAAAATGCTTGTGACCAAGTTGAGCCAAAAGCAAGCACCGTTCACCGTCCGGAGCAATTTTTCTCATTTTACAGCCAAACAGTACACTAAAATATGTTGCTGAAAACATTTGAGGAGAGAAATAGGCAATGCAATAACAGAGTCTATTTGATCAGCGCTAGTTTGACAGTTTGATTGCAGTTCACAAGCTCTTATTGACACTGCGTCAAGAGACTCCTCGGCTCTGATTGGATGTATTGTTTATGCCTTAGGAGCATTAGGAGAAGGCAGAAGAATATGTTTGTTTCACAGATGATCTGATTCATGTAGTACTGTCAGTATATAGTGACAGTTGGAGCAAATATGAAAACGTTTTTTTAAAGTTAAACAACAGTTGCTAGTAGCCAAGGATTAAAAAAACATGATGGACTCTTCAGAAGAGGCAATTATCCGGACGCCAAAATCTTCTGAAAACAGCCATACTGAGAAATACAGAGAGAGTTGCGTGGAGCTGAAAGTCTTTATTTGCTTTGTAGCAACTCATTTGGGAATGGCTTAAATGTAACGGACATTCATTAATATCAAAAAGTTACGCACTAAAGCTTTAATCGGCCTACCATAAATGTTCTTTATGCCTCTGAAATCCTACTATCTTCTCTTCGCCTTCGCCTTCGTCTCTTTCTTCATTCTATCCTGTCTTCATGATGTGACTGTAGCCTCCCTGACTCTTCCTGTCTTCCCCCAGATCACTGACCTGAACAGGCGCATGTCAGCCATTGAGACCCTCCTGAACCACTTAGAGCTGAAGGTCACCTCGACATACGACGAGGTAAATCCATTAAATATCACGCTGCAGACAGCGTGATATTTACAGCGTGATAAACTGCAACAATTATCACAAGCATCATTATCAAACCTCATGCCAGTTGTTGCAGAAAGAGGCTTTGGGAATTACATGAGGATAATGAAAGTTTAAACCAAAAACATTTTTTTTAAAAGCTGGCAAGAGCATGTTTACATAACCATGGCAACAGGGATTGTGGTTAGTCCTTTGTTTCCAGCTGGTCTCATTACAAATGACATAAAGTAGAAAGACACATACTAACAATAGAGTGATCAAACATTCAGTTTTCTTAAACTACAAAAGAAATATGAACCTTGCACTTACTTCACTTACTGGCCACAGACATGCATGTTCCTGAGCAACATATGATGTCACAAAGTCCTGTCCCATTCCTCAGACAGCACCCTTCTGCATTCACACTGTTCTGTTGTGCACACAGCTGATGTTAATTAAAGTCTGTGAGGGTTGACATGGATATATTGGGATTTGGCCTTATCTTATCTGACTATGCGGAAATGACCCCTGAGTGGCTGCCACGTTTCCATAGGTGTGCAGAGGCTTTGGCTGGAGCTTTACCTGTTGTAGATACGTGCGAGGGAACCATGTGAAGTGGGACGGTCTGCTCAGTACTTTGTATTTCTTTGTACTTGTTCCTGCTGCTTGCACATTTGGAAGAGTGAACAGTGATATTTTTTTGTATAGTCGTAAGCAAGATTAGATCATTATTGGTTCTGGTCTTTTTCAAAGTAATAATCTCAAGGTTTTCATTGAAATAAATGTCTGTTACTATCTATTGCTGAATGAGGTAACACGATGGTGATTGAGCCTATGGTCCACTGATAAAAGCCCTTGGTTGGTATAGTGGTTGGTTCAGAGACGGTCAGCGGAGTAAACGCAATAACCTCTTCAACTCCCTTGTGTGTGAAGAGGCATGCTGTTTTTTTCTGGTCTCTGCTAGCGGTGTGAGTAAACGGTTACTTTGGCCGAACAAAGAAAGAAAAGAGCGATGTCTACTGACTGGTGCCACACAAGTGACACTGTTTGGATCTAATAAACACGCCTGCTTATCGCCACGGGTGCTGCCAAAGAGAAAAAAACAGAGTAACTTTAAGGGCATTGTTGCTAATGATAAAACAAAATAAAACGATGGCAGCCCTAAAGCTACACTAATCAGTATTTGTTTTTCCAACAATGGCTCAAACGAGTATGTGTAAAGTGAAAGGAATTGCTCCGAATGACAAACCCATGTCAATATTATAATATAATAATAATATGTCAGTGTTATGTTTATGGCTTATTACGGCTCCCAAGTGGCCAAAAGAATATATAAATCAATGCAGCTTTAAGTGGCAACTCTCTCAATGTAGTTTAAACAGTTCAAACTTGTGAGTGCATGTGAAGAAAGGATCTTCTAGTCTGCTGGTAAAGAAAAGCGTGACCTGTGAGTTTATTTATGAGTTGTTTTTTTTTGCAGCTCACTGTTAAAGCATTCTGATAATGAAGAGGACACCCAGTTGCTCATAGTCATCCTCCACTCATCAACAGCCATGTCTCATTTGGGTTCAGTGTCTGTTTGTAATTGGGTCGAAATTGAAATCCACACCAGTTATCATCAGAGAATGAGTCAACCCATAAAAACAGCAAACCGTAAACCAACACCGAATGTAAGCTCGTCTGGTAATTAGTGGCTCTCCTGCTTCAAATGAGAGCAATAATAGATAGACTCATGCTTTTCCTCTCTGTTGTGGCAAAGCACAGCTTAAATCAATCTGCATATAGCACATGTTCCGCCGGTTTTGTCAGAGCAGAGTCTGCACGCAACACGTCTGTGTTAATGTCCATAGTAACCAGAGAGTTCTCACACATCACACACACACACACACACACACACACACACACACACACAACATGCATCCATCTACGGATCCATTTATTTGTCTTCTAGACATGCTAGTTCCTGTTTCAGATCCCAGGAATGTCAGTGGAGAGGTGGGGGTGATACACGTTGTGCAGAATGCAGCTGGACAAGTCAACAGTTTATCACGGTCGGTCACATAAAGGATGTGGACCGTTCGCTAAACACCGCCCTATTCAGTGGCTGTTGCTACATCTGTTCTCAAACTGCACACGTGCAGTTTACAGCGATGACAAGTGGCACATTTACCAATTCGAAAATCGTAGCAATTGTTGGAACAATGATCCTTCGAATACACAACAACAAAAAGCAGACTTCTTTTGTTTTAGCCAATGACCATCGATTTCATAGGCTGAAGTGAACCGTTGCTAGCATATTCTATCAGCTGTCGCTACCTAGGTACAGTAATTAACGATAACTCTGTGGTTTGTGTTTGTGTGTTTTTCTAAAAATGGTTAAACTGTCTACAGATGACATTTCATGTTTTCTGCTGACTTGTTTTTAAAAAGAAATAAAAGTGTTATAAATATGCACATGATGGCTACATACATGATATCATGCTTATAGACTGGCTAAACTACACACCACAGGCAAAAAGTTAGCATCCTCTCCAGCTGATGATCCTTAAAAAAGACACGTAGCTTAAATATAGCAGCTTTATTGTTCTTGTATTGCAGGGTGAAGCTAGTAAGCCTTAGTATTATAGTACAGTATAATATATAAAAATGTAATCACAATGTTTTTCGTAGTGCTAAACCACTGAGGCGCCGTGCCACTGCTTTCACTCAAGCAGTGCATTTTAAACCAAGCAAAGACACAAAATATAAAGTTTGAATAGAGGATATTCTCCACTGTGTTCTCACAGAGCAGCCAGGCTCCTCCGACTCCAAACGGCACCTCTCCTCTTCCTCAGTGTGAGGAAGTGGACTTAGAGGAGCAGCAACTGAGACAGAAGCTGCACGAGATGACAGACAACATCAGTGACCACGGCCTAACCTCTGATGAGGACGAGAGCCCAGCATGGAGGAGCCCAGAGGGGGATGCCAAGCCCAGCAGGATACCTACCACCAGACCCACATCCAGAACAAGCATCCTTCTCTGCAGACTGGAGGAGGAGCAGCCTCAGCTGACTGACGCTCAGAAGGTACACATATCTGTGGCAGAATTCAGTGTTTCCCCATAGGTTGACTGCTTTACCCTAGCAGATGGGTCGGCGCGGACGGTTACTGTTAGTCCCGTTATAGTCTCGCATAGCCAGACCTTCCTCCACAGCGCTGCAGAGGAGGGTCTGGCTAGTCCACACAGCATTCCGGGATGGGAGAAAAACGTGCTCTGGTTTATTGGCATTTCTTTAAACCAATCACAATCATCTTAGGCGCCGTTAATCGCCGGACGGAGCAACGGTGCCTCTGCAAAATAGTCTCGGGAAGGAACTTGTTTTAATGGAACGTGTACGTCCAAAAGTTGTTTTAGTCGTGCAACAGAAAACTCAGAATGGACAGATAGTCTAGCTAGCTGTCTGGATTTACCCTGCAGAGATCTGAGGAGCAGTTAACCATAGTCCTCAGAAATCCACCGGAGTTTAAAATGTCAACACAAAGAAAGAGGAAAGTAACGGACATTCGGCCGAAAATGAGAGACATCTGGCAGAATTTCCGGCGGCAACGGAACAATCCCGGAAATTAAACGTTGTCGATATAGACTAGTCGCATTATTTCCTTAAACAGTCTGGCGCAGTGTCGTTGGCGTGTCGTTCATTACCAAGTCTGTTTGTAACCGTTAGGCTACCGACAACGTTTCAACCATAGACTGTATAAAATAACGGACTTTAGCTGTTTACATAACAGACTCGACCATCCTTCTTTTTCATGGACTCACGGCAGTGCGTCGCTGCACTTCATGGCGCTACGCCATTGTAGAATGAATATAGAGGAAACACAATGGATATCTGGCGATATTTTTGGCATTAACAAAACTTCTGGGGGGTTCTCCGGCCTGTACAATTATAAGAGAAACACCATTGTTTAAATGAGCAGAAAATCAAATGATTCCCACAAACAAGAATTTGATGCCAGAAAGTTCATCAGAAACATTACATTCTGTACTGCACATCTGGTTGTTGCACACTCCGTACTTTAAGCAAACAGCCTGGCTCATGAAATTCCATACCACCTCTGCAGCAATCTACTTCAAGGACATACTGTAGTCGTAAATCAAGTCACTCGGCCTTAGCATTTATTGTTCCTTTGCAACCATCGCTCCCAGATTTTCTGAAACACAGAATTGACTAGAAAAATAACTCCTTGTAGTTGCTGTGAGGCTCTACGGCCTCAACTGTTTTTTACTGGCACTTCTTTCCCTTATAGGTAACAAAGCTGTTGTTGTTTTTTACATCGCTTTACTATAGGCCTGTTCAAACGGCTCTTTCTTAAGGATTTAAAGTATCACATAACACTAGCTTTTACAAGCAGGAACACACTCCTCTGAAGTTATAACCTGATTAGGCCCAAACTTGTGAAGCTGGGGGTTTTTTTCTAGCATGACTGTCTTATTTCCAGAATGACTGAAGGGGTCAAAGGTCAACAGCCCTTCTGTTCTGCTTATTATCAAACCAAATAGCTTCTTCTGTTTATTAACTATAGTAAAATGTGATTGACAACTACACACTACAGGACATGCTGTTTATGGAAGAGTGACTCTTGCTGTTCAGAAACAAAATACTAAAACTTGCATTGTGTTAATTCCAGTTGTGCTGCTGCTGCTGGGTTGATATAGTTTATATTATGATACAGCGTATTTGGAATATTCATCCTTTCGGAAAAGGTTGCTTTGGACTTTTCATCCAACAATTGCTCAATAACAAGTCCTCCAACCTAATTAACAAAATAGATTATAATATGTCACCTCTTTCCAAAACAAGTCAGGAGTGCATTTTCTGATCTGACAACTCCAAAGAACCAATGCTAAACAAACATTTTCCCAAAACACATTTAAAAAAAAAAAAAAATATATATATATATATATATATATATATATATATAATTATATATATATATATAATTATATAATATATTTAAAGCAAAAATGAGATAATGATGTATTGGCCAATATTCTTTTTTCGCGTGAACAGGTCATTTCAAAATTCAATAACTTATATCATGTATTGAGCGGGACCTTTCACACTTGAATAACACACTTGTCGGCACTCGAAATTACTTCATACACACCTTTGGTTGTTTTGTTTCATTGCTGATGTTTCATGTTACTCTTCAACTAAAATGTACCCTGATACCAATCAATTTAATTATCTAACATTAGTTGATATATTGGCCGTGAATAGTTTTAACATAGGGCACAAGCAAATTGTTAAAATTTTGCATGCTAATGAAGGTTACAAAAATCCTGAGTTGCTTAAAAACAGTTTATCATGTCAGTGTTCCACTGTTGTAACATTTTCAAGGTGTTGTAGGGACTGTTCAGTCATTTACACTTCAAAAACATGTTAGACTTAAAGCTTTAGTACGTAACTTTTTTATATTAAAGTGCCCATATTATGAAAAAATCACTTTTTCTGGGATTTGGGGTGTTATGTTGTGTCTCTGGTGCTTCCACACACATACAAACTTTGATAAAAATCCATCCATGCTGTTTAGAGTGAAGCCGAAACGAGCAGGCTAACCGCAACCATTAGCTCGTAGCGTTAGCATGCTAACGCTAATGCTAACACTAGCATGCTAACGCTAGCATGCTAACGCTAGCATGCTACCTCGTTCTCAATAGCAAAGCACTGCTACAACACACACAAGTTCACCGTAATCTACAAAAGAACTACTTACATGTGCACCCTCATTTAGAAGTCTCCCAGCTAATCCTGCCTTGTAACTGACCGAAGTTGTAGAAACAGCCTTTCTTTTACTGTCTATGGAGCTAGCTAGCTGGCATGATCTACATCTGAGCTACTGGGCATGTGCAGTGCAATCAAAGATAGTACAGAAGAAGAAGAAGAAAAGAGGTCTCACTCTGTAGCTAAAACAGAGACCAGCTGAAAAGAGGAGCTGCAACAGTGAGAGAGAGCGGTGCAGTACAACAACAATATGGTGTTTTTTGAAAATTAAACCATGTAAACCTATTCTGGTACAACCTTAAAATACAATTCTGAACCTGACAATGAGCATAATATGGCTGCTTTAATAAACGTTCGTTAAATTCAAGCCATTCCCAAATGAGTTGCTTCAAAGCTAATTAAGACTATCAGCTCCACACAACTCTCTCTGTATTTCTCAGTATGGCTATATGTTTACTAAATGGTGTCTTCTGGCGACCATTGAGTGAAGATAATGACCTCTTCTGAAGAGTCCATCATGTTTTCCTCCGTGTACTCCTTGGCTACTAGCCAACTGCATGGAGGAGGAGGGGTGGGGGTGGTGCTAGATCACAGAAGGCTTGTATCATGTAGATGGGCCAACAGTTTTGTTATTACTTAGAATTTATCATGGGGGACACAGAAACTATGCACTATAGCTTTAAATAAATATCTTAAAAATGAATACTTTTATGTTCAAACAAGAGTTTTCTCAGTGTTCCCTGGTGACCGAGGGGTTACCATTTGTTGTCGTTCCTCCTCTTTTTCTCCTCTGATTTCCTGTCATCTCTCTACTGTTGATTATTTAATAAAGGCATAACATGGAGTAATGTTTTTTTTTTAAAGTGAAAAACTAAGTCACAATTTTGTTATTTCCATGACTTCTCTTGTAGACAAGCCTGTCAACAGAGAGCCTGGAGAGAAAGTGGCCCCCGCTAGAGGAGGGGTCAAAGGCGAGCTTCAAAGGCTCCACAGCCTTACTGGTTGAGCTGGAGGGCCAGGTAGCTCAGGCAGCTGCCAACGTCCAGAACGCCCAGAGTGAGGTAAAGAGAAACCAGAAGCTGAGTTTAGCTCATTTGGCATATTAGATTTGTTTTGAAGAGACAGAAAAGTGTGCAGAGTCTCTCTTTTTATCCCAAAGGTCTCTTACATAGAGAACAGGATTGCTGCCCTGAACGCTGCCGGCATGCCAGTGGATAAAAGAAGAAGGGTAAAGACATTTATTTTATTTGAAACCAGTATCAGAGTCAGAGCTGTTTAAAATCATTATTAAAAATGTTTCCATGTATAAAATACTTTTCATATTTTATAAAATGCAATGCAGTTACTGGAGTTGTTTTTGAAAGCAGAGCAGCTTTAATACTATACTGGTTGCCTTAACTTGGTGGTCGCAAAGTTATGTGGCTCCGCCCTCTTAAATTCAAATTAACCAATAAGGTAATTTCTATCTCCTCAGCTCGTCTGTCTCTGATAAATGTTTCTACCCTCCAAGGTGCCAAAATAACTGATAGGCCATATATTTCTCCCATTCTTACTTTTGTTTTCTGTTTGTTTCCCGCTTTGTTGTCTTCTAGTCTGCGATCCCGATCCAAGCAAGGAGACTTTCCCAAAACTTTCCCACAAGTAAGTACTGACGCTGCTGCCCTTGAGCATGATCCCCAGGGCCTTCCGCCTGACTCAAAACATCTTAACCTTGTTAAACTCAGAGAACATGATGATCTATTTTGTGAGCTGGTAAACACTGTGTCCTATTGTACTACAGCTTTAATTTTCCCAGCTGTATGTTGGATACTTAAACTCTGCAGGATTCACAAAGGTGTGTTGTACTATAAATGTTGTGAGGCAGAATAGTGGGTATTCAAAACATCTGTTTTGTTTGCCACTGAGAAACTCTACTGGGGCAGTCCCCATTCAGACAAAAAAAAAAAGTGATCAGGCGATTTTCCGCAGAGTGGTGCGGCGGGGGGGAGAGTCAATGAAATGGCCCATTTGGGTGATGTCCTGTTGTGTTCTTAAACCCCCCCCACCTCCTCCCCAACAAAGCACAAGTAGACTTTTTATTTCACAATTGCTGTTTTCCGTCATATCGTTTATAGATTTTGACGTTTCCGACCGCACTTGAAGGCAGCTTATTTCACAAAATGAATGGAAAGAGCTGCGTTTTTGCCAGACCATCTGACGGCTGACGCAGGCAGTCTGAACGCGGCCTCAGTAGTGGTTGCAACAAGTTCTCCAAACCACATCAGGATATATGGTACCAGTCAAAAGTTTGGACACACTTTCCCATTCACTTGAATGAGAAAGTGAAAGGAACCGTCACACGCCGGACACGCCGACAACAACGAGACGTTTGTGGTTAGGAGGAGAATAACGCGGAAAGGAACTGCAACACGCCGGACGCGAACCCCGGTCTCCGGGGTGAAAGTCCTGTATTGTTTGAGCCATCCACCACCCCGACCAACCACCCTACGCGGATTTTCTGCTTTTCATACTACTCCCTGCTGTGATCACGAAATATGCTTCCCATTTAAATACATAAAATTAAAATTCGTAATCACTACACGAAAAAAAACGACATATTCGTGTCCTGTTCACGAATCAATAGATTCAATAATGTGACCATTTCACGAACTGCCATGAGACTGGGCTGTAATAACACGTGTACCGAGTCGACCTTTCTCTGGGATATGTTTTCATGCTAATCGAATGTGACCAATTTTATTGCAAACAGCTAATTAGCTTGTAACGCTAGTCGTCGGGGCATGGGTAAAGTAAAAAGAAATCGCTGTTTCTATACCACTAACAAGGCTCAAAATAGCACCACACTTCAACGGTAGCATAATGAGGGTCCCTACATATAAACTGAAGCATTGAGAACTTTGTAAGTGTACAGACAGTTTATTAAAAAGGTAGTTTATAAAGACAGTACCATTCATATATACAGGCGGGTGCCATCTTGGGAAAACAGTCATGACCAGTCGAACGACGAACGCCGTACAACCAGTAACCAGTAACATAGCTCAAGCATGGCGTTCGTCGTTCGACTGCTACACGTGTTATTAACCCCTAGGTTCATTTTGCGCCGGATTTGTCCTTTAACGTTGTAAAATGGTCGCAGTTTGGTTAGGTTTAGGCACCAAAGTTATTTTAGTTAAGTTTAGAAAAACATCATGATTTGGGTTCAAATCAGACATTACTTCACTTCCGGTAACACGTGTGACGCTGAACATAGTTGTTAGAGAGGACTGAATGCTTCTAATTCACTTTCCCAGCAATGCTTTTCCAATAACGTTATTGTTAGTCTCCCTCATCTGTCATTTTACAATTTTAGGTTAGTAACAAATTTACAAAGCAAATCACAGTCAGACTTTATAACTGTACCTAGTTTGAAAAGAGAGCCAGTAGAACATGGATGTACAATGTAGTTGCTGTATGTTTCCAGGCCAGGTGGCCAGGTTTGAGAGGAACTCCTTCTACAGGGGCTCCCTGACCCAGAGGAACCCAGTGGCTAAGCCTGAGACCAGGGCTACCTGTGCGGTATGACCCCGCTATACGCTGCTGCGTGCACTTAAGAGTTCAGTTCCAATAATAGCTACCATTTGGGGAACAAAACTCATCTACACTGACAAAAAAAAATAGGATAGTCTGTCTTGAAGTTATTGAATGTTGAACTTAATGCAATAGTCTTACATTTTGAGAAATACACTTACTCATGTTCTCAGAGGTAGATTAGAAAATTGATAGCACTGTCATGTCTGCGCATTAAGTTACACTGACATTGTACCATGCATGATTTTTCATGACAAAAAAAATTCAAAGATTGATTGAGTAGAGAGCTAGAGACAGGATGCTTAGCTTATCATAAAGACTGAAGACACCGGGAAACAGCTTGGTGTCAGCTCCTGGTGTCAGACCACACACACACAGACATTGCATTACTATTTTCTAAAATACTTTGGTCACAACGTGTTAACTAGTGAGCTTTAGAGGTGCTGGTAAGCAGATTTTGTTACCTTTGGACCAAGCCAGGCTAGCTGTTTCCAGTCTTGATGCTAAGCTAAGCTAACTAGCTGCTAGCTGTAGCCTTATATTTAACAGACGGAGTGGTATTGATCTTCTCTTCACTTGGCTAGAAAGCAAATAAGTGTATTTCCGAAAAATGTCCCACCATTCTTTTAGAATTTAGTTGTTGTTTTCCCAAATGGTTCTATTGCTGGAAACAAACTCTTCATTTACTGGTTGCACTGGGCTTGACTTCTACGGGTGGATGGTGGTTGGTTTCCAATCAGGCTTTGTGGTGATTTTAAATAACTGTATTTTCTTTTATTTTTGCTTCTTCTGTTTCAATGAAACTAACAAATTCTTGCATTATTGAGAATGTATGATCAATGTTTTTCAGTTATTCGGGCTAATATTAAGTTGTTTCATTTTGTATAATTCTTTACACTAGATGAGGGACAAATCTGTTTCTGAGTACTAGTAGTAGTAATTATTCTTTTCTACTTTTACACACGTCTTTTGTTTTGCCTGAATTAAAATAAGCAGTGCATGGATCCTGCCAAAAGAACTGAGAGCTATTACAGGTTGAGTTAGAGAAAAACTATGAGTAAAAAGTACGTGGTGGTTTACTGTGATCTTAAATACTGTAATGTGTTTTCTACTTATGTGGATTTACAACACACTTTGTATCACACATATCTGTCTAGGGGTGTCCCTGTTTGGACTGGCAAGGTTTATTAAAAGCACTCAGAGTTAATGATAAAGATTTGAAAGACAGCCATGCAATATACTTCTCAGGTCTATTTAAAGGACAATTCCAGCCCAAAATGAACCTAGGGGTTAATAACACATGTGTACCTAGTCGACCGTTCTCTGGGACATGTTTTCATGGTAATCGAATGTTTCTCTAGCTTGAAACAAGCTAGCGCAAACTACTGATTAGCTTAATGCTAGGCATTCGGGGCACTGGTAGAGTAAAAATAAATCGCTATTTTATACCACTAACAAGGCTCAAAATAGCACCACACTTCCACGGTAGCATAATGAGGGTCCCTACATGTAAACCGAAGCATTGAGAACTTTGTAAGTGTACAGACAGTTTATTAAAAAGATAGATTATAAAGTGCCCCGAATGCCTAGCATTAAGCTAATCAGCGGTTTGCATTAGCTTGTTTCAAGCTAGAGAAACATTCGATTACCATGAAAACATGTCCCAGAGAACAGTCGACTAGGTACACATGTGTTATTAACCCCTAGGTTCATTTTGCGCCGGAATTGTTCTTTAATGAAAAGAAAATTCACAATACTTTTATTGGCCAAATGCAACAAAAGAGTTTTTGTCTTGGAGCCAAGCTGTGGTCCAGTCTCCAGCAGTCCAGGACAAAGCCACAGCTTTAGTTCACTGTAAATGAGAGCTTTCATTTTCCTTTGATTATCACTATTTCAGTCAGACAACTCGCGTTAGAATTGTTGATTATAACAGCAACATTGTAGTTGGTGCCCAGACTCCGACTGCAGATATGTTTGCATGCGATTTTGGTTGTCCATTTCCTGTTAGTTTGTTTTCTTCAGTAATCATTCGCAACCCTCACAGCTCACACTATGATTCATAACAAAGGAATTTTCCCAGTGTGGGATTAATAAAGTCTATCTTACTTATCTTATCTTATAAGTTATCAACATGTTTCTAAAGGTTAGCACAGACATTATAGAACTGTAGTTTCTGTTAGATTTAAGATTGTTTCTCAGTTCCTATGAATGACTTCATGGCTAACGGTGAATCCATTAACCCAATCAAAGCATGACATGATTGATTATTTAATTGTTGAACAGCCAATGATCATGTGTTTCTGTCTGTCTCTCTGTTTGCAGAAACCAGTAATGACGCAGGGCTCATGAGGAGGAGGCTGAGCATTATGTGACCACATTACAGTTTGTAATCAACTGAAATTCAGTTGGAATGAAAGAGATTCCTATTTAAATTTCAGAGACTGTCAACTGGGATGGGGGTGCTTACATTTATATTTAAAACCGTTTCCTTTTGATATTGTTGTATTATTTTACTGGTATAGATCCCAAACCAAGTATATGTTGGAGTTGAACATTATATGCACTAACTGCTAGACTGGCATCTTAAGGCCCTGACACACCAACCCGATAATTGGCCGTCGGACAGTCTGGCGAGATCAGTGACTCGAGTCTGTTCGTGTGTTCCATGCCGTCGTCCGTCAGAGGGGCCGTCTGACGAAAATCTTTTAAACTGACCTTTGTCCATCTGAAATGAAGACTCAGCAACTGTATGGCCTATTTCTCGTTTAAAATGTTTTCAGAAACACGTTTCAGTGAACTATTTTCTTAAAATATGAGATCGTATTTCCGAACGAGCCGCCATTATAGCCGGCTGGAGAAGCCAGACCCACGTGACGCATTCGTCATTTCCGGTTTTCATTTTAGCGCCGCCTGCTATTATGGAGACGTATTTTACATTTTCCCTTTTTTTTTAACTTTGTTTAAGTTTTGTTTATATCTGCAAAACCTGCGCATTCCTTGGGTGTATTATGACACAATATCTAAAAGGCATTTATAGTAAACTTGTGAATTTTTCAAATGTTTTCCTTTTCTATTTATGCTAATAAGAGTTTTAAAGGTTCTAAGTGTAATTTAAGAAAACCCTTGTGATTAAGGAAACTGGTGTGAACCAATCTCAGCCTCCTGTTGTTTGCACTCGAGCGATCATCGGCCAAAACAGTTAGGTGATATACACCAGACCAAGACAGACTGGCAATATGTTTATAGAATGCTGGAAAATAAATTGCAATCATATTTAGAATAACTCTAGCTTGCCCTTTGCGAATCACTCCATCAGCCAACGCCACCCAGCAACAAACGTCAGATCCATGCCGCGCAGCCAAGCCACAGTCAGCTGGCTAATCTTAGCTTAAGATATGGTTAGCTAGTCAGCCTTGCATCACTCTTGGCTAGTAGAAAGCAATCACTTAAACAGCTTTGCTTTGTATCGTTACATCATTTATTGTTGGCTCAAACACCTTTTGTCATAATACATACAATATAAGTTAGTGTCATGGATCACGTTAGGGAAGTCATTTTGCAAGTATTTAGCGTGCAATAATTTAAGCAACCAAGCACGCTAAGGTTAACCAGCTAGCTGGAATTTAGCTACGCTGCATAGATCTGGTGTTGTTTGCGTCATAATATTAGCTGATAAAGTAATTTGCATACAGCAAACTAGCCAATTTACCAGCCAGATCAGCCCTGGGAGTCTGGATGAATTAGCTGACAAGTTGACCATATTTTGCTATGTTAGCTAGCTAGCAATTTGTCAAGCAAATGCAAAGCTGATGTTGCTGCCATTACACAGGTAAGAATCAGCGCCTGCGGCCACAGTAACTCGAACCCAGCCAACACTGGGTCCAACGGCAGCAACAGAAAGTTTGCTAATTTGGGAAGGCGGTCCGGGGCTCAGGACCCGCAGCACTGGATCCCGTGCTTCCTGAACCCAAGCCGCCACAGCCACCAACCAAAGGTCCATCTCAGGACCGAGCTAAGGAGAGGCAATAGACTCGGGACAGCGCATTACGTCATAACCCTCGGATTTTTCCAATCTATCACATCCTCTACATCGAAATCAGTCCACAGGCTGTTATAGGCAAGGTCTCATATTTTGAGTTACGTTACAATCGGTTCGCCCATTGAAAAAAAATATGTAAAGAATTACACATAGAACCTTTAAAGATTTTTGTACTATTTTTACATAATCATTAGTTTTATATTAACTTGCATCAGCTGTACATTCAAATTGCATTTGAAAAGGCTCCTAAAATTGGGACTTGCAATATATATGATACATATAATGTAGTCTTTCTAATATTTTGCAATAGCACAATGCAAAGAGAAACAATTTATTTTCTCATCAAGTTTGACAGGAACGTTTTGAAAGTAAGTTATGCACAATTCTAAATGTTGATCAATTCTGTTATAGTAGATGATAAAGGAATAGCCATATTTTTGAATTGAAGATGGTTTCATTATTTCTATTAACTGTTTGCACATACAGACGGGTGACACACTAAAGGACAAACCTACTCTGAAAATGCAGATGTTTCCATGCAGGTTACAAAGGGTCACTGAATGACGATGATATGAATCCTATGGCCTTAGCAGTCACAGATTGTCCTTCAATTAGTCACCCATCTGTAGATTTTAAAAATCCTGTTCTACTTTAAATTAAGTTGAAGCCCTTACTTAAATTATGTGTAATTCTAATTATGCAGTAACAATGTTTGTCTCATTAGTCGTATTAAATTATTTACAAACTAAACTGTCATTTCATCTTCTTTTCTTTTTAACCACTAAAGTAGTTTGTGACCTTTGTGACCATAAATGTGACAACAGCATTTTCTACAGCAGTTCCCTACTACTTATGTTTTGTCTTTGCTGCCTCTTCCTGTAGCAGAACTGCATTATCTCTCTCAAATCATGCTTTTATTGTTGACACAGCGTTGGCAGCTTCCCATAGCATTCAATCTGCCTGTTATAGATCATCACACATTCCTCTTCTTATATGGCCTATATACAGTATTTTAACATGACTGATAAGCCCCGATGGCTCCTTGAATCCACAGGGAGGATTGAAGCAGTGTACACTCAACGATACTTTAAGAAAATTGACATTCCAGAGAGGCTATTTTACAATACACAACCAGTTTTATTTATATCCATAACATGAACTGACCCACACTATATCATTTAGTTTAATAACTTAGTTTAGGTTTATGAAAACCTTTGCTTCTCTGAAAATCCTTTCTGCTGGTTGAAATCCTCAGGCAGACATTAAGTAAAGTATTTGAAATTTGCAGCAACAGCTTTGGAATAAACAGAAGAAAGAACTAAATAGTTATAGCATAATCAACAATGGTTGCCATTACTGAACGAAGAAAAGGGCATGAAATGAAAATGCCTCAACAGGCAACTCACTGGAAAAGATCTTATCACAACCACAGATAAGTCTTTGACTGACCGATGCCTCTGGGAAGTGAAGTACAGAAATCTTAACGATGTTGCCATAGTTATGAAAATCTCACAATTTAACACTTTAAAGTTTGACTTTGTGATGCAACAGCACCCCAAATCCAAAATATTCTCCCAGTTCATTGGGAACTTTTTGGATTTGTTGATGTCATTGGTGCACTATTGCCCCTTTCCAGTGAAAGCCAGGTCACACACACACATTGGGCAGCTCCATAAGGAATTATTGTGTATCATATATTGTTCTTGAGAGGTGGGTGACATCAGCATATTAACATATGCCTGCCCCACCTGCTGGAATATAAAGAGATGATGGAACAACTGATAAACTGAGATACCATCCGCCTCATAGAGCAGGTGAGAACTCGCTCCGAGACAACACATTCCTTTGTCGTTCAGTCTCACTACAGTAATTGCTTGTGTCCAGTGATCGGGATTTATATTAATGTGACCATTCACACCTAGACGGAGAGAAGGATTTGCTCCAGTTCAGTTATCATTCCTGCACCTGTTCAGCTCCTGTGGTCCGACGGTAAGTCTTCATTTTTGTCCAATATTCCTGTAAATTCTGTACAATATTGTTTGGATCAGATGTGATGCCAGATTGGAGCCAGAATGTCGGTTATAATAATCGGTCTTTTGAGATTAAGGGGGAAAAAACTCCTTGAGATATTGGTGCTAAAGCATCAAAAGTGATTTTCTTTTTTTTTAAAAGTGATCCAAAGTGCAGACTACCCGCCCGGATCAATCCAGTCATTGTATTTCCTATATGTTCCACCTCTGATGGTCCTCCTTATCAGCTGCAAAATGATATTTGACACTATGTACTGGGTTCAGATGTGAATGATTTTATTTTAATTTATTTTAAGGGGTTTCACTCCAGGTCGAGCTGCGATGAGGGTGTGTGCAGTGTTCTGTGCTGTCCTGCTGTTGCTGAGTCAAGCTCTGAGTGGATCTCATCAAGACCGCTCCATGATTATCAGAAGTAAGGGATTCCTTAACTAATGACCCAAATATATGGAGACCCAAAGTGTTCAAAATCAACATGAATACAACATTTTAAAAACCAATCCTAATATGAATAAATACAGATAAAATGTACAATATAACCATGAAATTGTAACATAATTGGTTAATATTTTAAAACTCAGCTTCTTTTCATGTACTTTTTTCCAAAGTCTTTTTTTACTGCTGTTTTAATTTATAATACCAATACCTTTTTATCTTTGATTGGCTGTCAGATAACCAATCACATAACTTTGCCCATTTTACAATTACAGATTCATTTATGAAGTAAAAAAAACAAAATAGCATTTCTTAATAATAAGAAATGCTGGATTTACATACTGCAGTGAATACATTATTGTGAAATGAAATAAATTAAATATCACTGCCTTATAATAAGCCAGGTTTCTTTCAGAATTTTGTCTATATTATACATTTTGTTTGTATTTGTTCAAATTTTAATTTTATAATGTACTATTTATTGTTTAACGTTAAGCACTTTAGGTTTCCATACATTTAACGCTTTAAAGAACAGGGATAGCCACAAACACATTTGCATGGATACCACAAGCCAAGACACTATTTGTTTGATTTTTCTTTTGTTTCATTCTTTTTTTCCTTTTATAACTTATGTGAACTGAACCTTTAATCTAATTTCTCTGTAAATGTACGGTAACTATTCCTCTTCCTATAGTCTTAATATCCTTCTTCCATACTAGCACTGGGACAAATTGTATGGCAATGTTTTATTACTAATAGCACATAATGAAGGATACAGTACCGTTATATGTTTTAGGGGTTAGGTTGTTATTTTGGTCCTAGCCGGGATTACCATGGTTGGCTGCTATAACACAGCCATTTAATGAGACTTATAACTGATGACATCTGGGATTTGTCTCTTCTTTACATGTCCTGTCATCGTCTGTGTTGTCCAGATCCAGACATCGATGCTTCCTGGTATACAGGCAGAGGGATCAGACCCGTGGGGAGGTTCGGCCGAAAAGTTGCAAGGAGAAATAAGCATCTGGCTTTCATCACAGCAAATGTTTACAGACCAACACCTCACAGTGACGGCAATGTATGGATTACACAGTAAAGTGCTAAGGATGATTAAGTAGTGTGTTCTTATTTTTTATGCTCACATTGGTTTTGTTCATTTAGGATGTCGAGGACTTTTCAAACATATTGCGCAAGTAATTTTCTGTAAACATAGTGTAAATGAATTATTTTTTTCTAAATATGATATCATGGTCAGTTTTAAGATTGCAAGTATTTTCAAGAAGGTAAAAATGAAGCAAAATTTTCTTTTAAAATGTGTTTCTAAAACCCCATGAAAACGTGTTGTAATTTAGTAAGTCCTGGAGAGGGCTTTATATGCTAATTAAAATTAACTAAATGGAAAGTTTGAATCCCTGAGTTGTATCCCTGATGTAGTTCTAAAGTTTAGAACTGGATGCATACTGTACGTCATAACAGTTCTTCAGGCTTTTGTAATTTTGGACCCATAGCTGCCCCTTTCACACAGCCTGTTCAAGGCGGGAATGTTGCGCCATTATTCCACCTCGTTGTTCTCTGTAAAAGGTGCAAACACAGAATGGAGGGACAGAGTTGTTCCACTGTTAAGGCGGCAGCGGAGGTAGTATAACAGAGCCGAATCAACGTCTGCGTAAAAGGAACAGCCGGCATCGCAGGACTACATGCACACCAGTAGACGTTGGCGCTGTTGTGTTATACTCTTGCATTCAGAATGCTGACTACTCTCTAAAATCACACACTGGGGCAGCGTAATGCTGGTGTTGTTAGGTTCAGTGTAAAAAAGCAATGCAGCAGTATAGCTGAATGTCTGTATAAGAGTAGTCTTTGCTTTGCCAGACCTTCCTCCACAGCGCTGCGGAGGAAGGTCTGGCTAGTCCACACAGCATTCTGGGATGGGAGAAAAACGTGCTCTGGTTTATTGGCATTTCTTTAAACCAATCACAATTGTCATGGGCAGTGCTAAGCGCCGGCCAGAGCCCTGGTGCCTCTGCTAAATAGCCTCGGGAAGGAACTTGTTTTGGTAGAACGTGTACGTTCAAAAGTTGTTTTAGTCGTGCAACAGAAAACTCAGATTGGACAGATAGTCTAGCTAGCTGTCTGGATTTACCCTGCAGAGATCTGAGGAGCAGTTAACCGATAGTCCTCAGAAATCCACCGGAGTTTAGAAAGCCAACACAAAGAAAGCGGAAGGTGACAGACATCCAGCCGAAGAGAAGGATATACGGCAGAATTTCCACTGGAAACGGAGCAATCCCGGAAGTGGAAGGTCGTGGATATAGACTATAAGAGAGTCCATCTCTGGCTGAACCGGCTGACTCACCTAACACATGAATAGCACAAAATGAATATAGGCCTACTGATTTGAATTATCATTGAACATAGTAGCCTAAACTGTGATAGTACAGAGAGTCATCTCTGAATGCGTATGACAGTTGAATGGTCGTGTATGGGGAAAAAAATCTCTCTGGTGCATCATGTAACCTACAGTTCCAACCGTGGCCTCTATACACAATATGGAGACGCCAGACACATGCTTTGTTAGCCCTTCTAGCTTGGCTACTTCTATGGGAAAACTTGACACATGTAGTCAGAGGAAAAGTGCAAAACAGAATTGTCATTCAAAGTTAGAAATGTTATCATATTCATGTATACATAGCTATTAAATTAGATTTTCCAAACCACATATGGAAGCCTTCAATTCATAAGTTACTTCTTACTTATTACACAATAATACCAATACAATAGTACCTCAATACAGCATATCGTAACTTTACGTTAAAAAAAAACAACCTTTAAATTGATTCAAGAATGAAGGATTAGTTTACTTCTGTAATTCGTACTCCAGATCTTTATCATTGATTTAACCTCACGTTGGTTGTATTTACAGTTCTTAGAGTTTTAAATGAATCAAAGCTGGTCTGAGATCACTCAAGGAGTTTGCACAACATCTGCAAAATCTGAAACAGCAGTGCTGAATGTTTTTATTCACAAGATTTATACACTTGACAACAAAATCATTTCACTGCATTTCATCCACTCAGGGCGAAGCGTTGCTTTTTTTTCTGTGAGGCATCCAAACCAAACGAGTACCAGCGGCCCCTCTGTCTTTACAGGAGCTTGGTTTCAATCAGCACAATTAAGCCCTGTTTTAGTGAAGATTATTATCAAAGATCTCAGCAATGTCTTAAATCACTAAGCAGTAAAAAGTCCACATTTGGAACCATTCTGCAGAGAAAAACTAGTGTGTGTGTGTGTGTGTGTGTGTGTGTGTGTGTGTGTGTGTGTGTGTGTGTGTGTGTGTGTGTGTGTGTGTGTGTGTGTGTGTGTGTGCATGGTAATGAGAGAAATGTGTTCATAGAGCAGAACTGCAGGGAAGAGAAGTCACTCTGTATGGAAGCTTCCGCCGGCCAAATGCAAACAGAAATACCATTTTACCTATTGTCAGCAGAATCTTTAAAATCCTGGTGTTATTAAAGCAAAGGGACAATATTTGTGTTATGTATGATTGTGGTTGTCATGCATAGCGATTTTAATCCAAAGCAGATTATTTTGCTTTACACATTTATAAAGCATTATGCCAGAAAATAACATGCAACAGCAACACTTCCTGGTCTATGGAACACACACAGATATATATCATGCTAATGTTGGTGTGTCAAGTATGGAGCTGGAATTGTGATCTGTTTAGCCTAGCTTAGCATAAATCAGAACAGATATCTTTCTTCTTTGGGGGAGGGTATGCATAACATTTCGCAAGAGAATTTTTTGAATTGGACACCAATAGTACAGCCAAAATTGTACCTGAATAGGATATGTGTACACAGAGGAAAGCCTTACTATTATTAGTGTAGCATGTACTACTTAAGGGGACCGGTATTTCAACCCAATTTAAAAACATTTTCCTAATCTTAACTAATCATATTGGTGCCTAAACTTAACTGTCGTCACCGCATGATGGTCACCTTTTGGACCAAACCACTGTGAGAGGAGGGGACTCAAAATGTTTCCAAACTTAAAATGCATTTTCCGTTTCCGAGATTGTATTGTTGTTCTACTTACACAATTATTTAAAATATATATCCATTTAATATTTACAACAGTGTGGTTTTTAATAACATTTTTAGGGGGGGACAGCCCAACTCCAGCTGCATACTCAATTGTTTACTTTATTGTTTCATTACTTGTAGTCATAAACCTTATATTAAATATATCATATCACTCTCGGACAGAAACAAGCAAATAAGCCTATTTTCCAAAATGGTAAAACTATTTCTTTATAATCTGGTACAGTTAACCATAAGGTGGCAGAACTAAAGAGACAACACTAAAACAACACATTCTCACTCCCATTTCGTAGAATACGGACGCTTGGTAAGGTGCCTTTGTCGTTGTTATTGACACTAAAAGTCTCCTTTAGTGTCATATAACGTGCTTTGTCTAAACGTGCTTGGTCGGGACTACTGGCGTCACTTTTGACGCAGTTAGGTTAAGGAAAAGCTGGGTGGGCTTACATTTCCGTGACACGCGGGAAGAACGGGGCGGTTAAATACACATGCGGGACACGAACCCCGGTCTCCTGGGTGAAAGTCCTGTGTTTGACCCATCCACCACCCCGACCAACTACTACTACTCGCTAAACCCTGTGTAGCTACTGCTCTCCCCGGTACGTTCTACAAACAGGCTGAAAGGCGTTTTTTTCGTCGCTTCAGACGCTGACAGTCACTGTCCAAATGTCCGTATTTTACGAGTTCGGAGTGAGAACGGGTTGGCTAAAACAAAGAGTGACACCCAGTAAAAATGGTTAACATTTTTGACATTTTGGAGTTCTTTATTTACCATTTAAAGTTATACAAATTAGGCAAATGTATCTATCACTTACAGTACTTATTTGGTTTATCTGTGTTTTTTGCCCCCAATGGCTCCTTCCAGGCAGCGCTGCCTGGAAGGCACTAGGGTTAGGCACTGGTTATGGTTAGGGTTAGGGTTAAGGTTAGGGTTAGGTGCCTTGAAGTCAACGGTCGCAGCGCTGCCTGGAAGTCAATTAGGAAATGGTTATGGTTATGGTTAGGTTTGGGTTAAAACGCAGCGCCCAGGATGGGTTCTGCAAGGAGCACGGGCACAAGGGGACCACTGGTGTGAATAAAACACTTAGAGACTGTTCGTTATTTAATTAAGGGGCCACCAGAGGAGTTTTGTGGCCTCTAACCTAAAAAGACGTGACCCTCTCCTCGTCAATAATAATTTTCCTATGACCCTCCAAAACGATTTGAAAAAAAGGAATGACCCTCCCCTTGCGTGCAAGTTTGCATTTAGCGAAGAAGTACAGATACCGTTTGATTTTTACAGCCATGATGTACATGAGTTAACCTCTGCATTCTCATCTTACACATCCCACTCCTCTGTTATGGTGTGGTGGCCATTTCAGTAGGTTTACTTACTAACATTGTTGTGGAAACACAATAAGCATGGAAACTAAATGCACACTTCATGCATTACTGCATTACTTCAAATACTAAGTTACTCCTCTAGTAAACTAGTATTCATATGAAATAAAACAATAAAACATTGAGACCAGTCAGCAAAGGACGCTGGGATATAACCAATTCAACACTGGTTGCTATGGACTTGTCACTATCGTCATTGTATATTTTAGCACATAGGTAAAGCTGCCGAAGCTGAACATTATATTCCAAAACACATATGTTTATTTTTAAAGTTTTTAAGTTACATTCTAACAATTTAACAATTCGCCCTTATGAAATCCAATCGCGGCACGGCTGTTTTGGAACGCAATAGACAGACGCTTAAATTCAACTAAAATGTAACAGTGAACAATCAGTGTTGGACCTACATTCTGTTGAGATGCCTCTCCAAACTCACCATAAAACGTTAAGACACGTTGAGAAAAAAAGATCCGTATTTTGCCGTAATCCAATGACAAAAAAAAAGTAATCCACAGCGATCAGTAGATCCACAAAAAGGTAAATGATACGGTGTATCCAGCAAGGCCGATATGAGCGTCACACACGAGGCCTCTCCACTTCACCGTTTAAACAAAGTGGAATAAACGTATAAAAGTCCAAATCTACACAAAACCCGCAATCAATTAGTAAGCTGACATCACATTTATATACATGGCATTTAGGAAACCTTTATTGCAAGGTTGGCACGGTAAGATGTCCAGACTAGTGCAACAGTAACTTTCGTTTTTTTGCGTCCTGCTGCTCCCATCGTCAGCCAGGTAATATTTTTTTTACTAAAGCAGTATATGAAATCAGATGTATTACATATCACCATTTAGTTGTTTTGTGTTATTTAAGATATTTATTTAATATCTGGTCAGGCCAGATGTAATTATTCCACTAATTTTTTAAACAATGCAATTACCCGTTTGAGCCACCAGGGGGGCAGTGCTCCTCCTGCCCCAGCAAACTCCACGTATGAAATTTTGCTCTTTTAATGAATAAAAAAGTTGGGTGACCCCACCACCCAGACTAAAAAATGTTGGATGACACTCCCCTCAGCAGAAAATAAAAAGACATGACCCTCCCCTATTTTCCTCCGGTGGTCCATTCCATAAATACCGAACGGTCCCTTAAAGAACTCCTTAAAAAACTGGGTTTGGTTATATAAAAGCTGTGTAAAAGGAACAGCCGGTACTGCAGGACTACACGCACCCATTTAAGGTTAGGGTTAGGTGCCTTGAAGTCAGTGGTCGCAGCGCTGCCTGGAAGGAGCCGTTGGGGGCAAAAAACACCATCGAGCACTTATTTGTGTCAAATTAAATCATTTCCATCTCCAGACCAGCAAATTGTGAAAAAACGTTCAAAGTTTGGACTGTTCGAATACAGTTTTTTATTATTAGATTACCCTGGACAGGGTGTATATTATAAAGAAAATAATTTAGAGAACCATACTCAATGGAACTGTGCTCAGGGGATCTCTGCTCAGATTAATCACAGGCAGGAGACACAGAATGAAAGTAATTGGTATCAGTTCAACATCTGGCATATAGACAGACACTGAGGGCATTGACCCTAGTCCTAAACCCACCGAGGAAAATCAGTACAACAAATGGAACTCTTGTGGATAGATCACTAGTACAACTGTAACACAAAAGCCAAGGACTTATACTGCATTAAAAATATTGAGAAGCTTTTAGCCTCAAGTAAAACAACCTTAAAAAATGCATTCCTTGTTTACATTCCACCACAATGCAAATTGCAGGATAAATGCAGTGCAGTGGTTAGTAGAATTAAACAGGCAGAGAACCACAGATTCAGAATCTAACAGCATTTTATTTTTCCTTCGATGTTTTTTTTGTATATCGGCTGTGTTACCCAGTGCAGCTTTGAAATGATGAAGACAGAGAAACAAAGACAAGCAGCAATTCAGCTAACAGTGACTGAGGTTAGGGTCCAACTTTGCAGCAGGATACAAAAGGATTGAACGTGTCTCCACGATGCAGATCCACATGTTCCGTCTCCTTCCACTCTGACAGTCCTCCCTGCTGCGCTCCAATACACTCGTACACTCTGTGGGCTGAATCAGACCTCGGGTTACTGAAGGCATCATCACGCTCACAGCTGTAGTACATGCAGGCACCTTAGAGGCCAACTGGCACCTCAGACCTACACTTAGACAATGTCTCTAATACTACAAAGAACAATCACAAAACTGCAACAGAAAAAGAACAAGGAGGTTGACAGATGAGTTATGTTGTGTATGTGCCTTATTGACTATGATGTTTTACAAATCTTACATACTTTGCACATGAATTATTTCTACTAACAATGGAAACAGGATTACAAAAAAAACATGTATGCAACATCTAATACAGTCAGCAAGAAAGAGTGAAGAGCAAAAAGAGAATGGGAGAGAGGGTATGGATAGAGATGAGGAGGCTCATTAATCTAGGGTGTTTGCATCCAATTTGTTTGCATAATAGTCTAGGAAAGGGTACCAAGATTTTTTTTATCTTTTTAATGAGCACTGAACTGTGCATCTGAATTTTGTTTCTATTCTGACAACTGACATTACCTAACGAAACAAGCATGAGTGTGACAATATGTCATACTTTTCATACTGCCAATAATTGTGTGGAAATTATAGATAAAGTGTGTTTGTATCTACTGCTCTCTAGTGGTAGATAAGTGATCTTGGATCTTGGTTCCCAGAGATTAGTCTGTCAGGTGGACACTCTGTGACTGTGTATGAATCCAGCTTCCTCTATTAAGATTAAGACAATCTAACAGCAACCTTAACCCTCATAGTCTTCTAGGATATTTCCAAGCATCTGATTGGTGGGACTTTATGAGGCAAAGCCAACCTAGGAGCCAACCTGGGAGGCTGCGTTCAGGCAATAAAAGTCTCAAATAACTTCTTTATTGCAGTTCCTTTAACACCCTTTACTTACCTACAGCTAGCAACAGCTGGCAGATTTGATCCCCTGACAGGGCTGATGTCTCTGTAAAAAATAAGCCCCTGTCATTGGCCAGACTCTGTCCTTCCTGTATGATGACATAAACATACATTGCATGTCACAGATTGAAACATACAGTAGATTTGACTATGCATGTTGAATAGGGATGGATTGAGATTAAGGAAGGTGATCCTCTGTGTGTGTACTGTACCTGCACTGAGACTTGTCGATCCTGTGCCAGATCTCCCTTGTTGCCTACCAGCCATATGACCGTAGATCCTGGTATGTACTGTTTCTCAAGCTCTTTGAGCCACACTTGAGCTCTGATAAAGGTTTCCTATAGTGGCACAAACATACACAGGGATACATGATGGCATTAGCACCAGGATATGAGTCAAGACAAGACGAGATAAGTCATTTCCACGGCCAGGCGTCTGATCCGTTTACCCTTTTGCTGATATCGTAGACCAGGAGTGCAGCGTGGGCTCCTCTGTAGTAAAGTGGGGTGACACTGTGGTATTTTTCCTGCCCTGCCGTGTCCCATATCTCAAAGCGAAGAGTGACGTCACTCAGATGCACCACTCGGGTCAGGTAGGCACCTGAAGGGGCAGACAGCACAATGATAGGGTGCATTCATTCATGTCTTGGTTCTTTAGAGATTGGTCCTGGCTGGACAACCCTGTCTCCTATGTTCACATGTAACTAAACTGCATTCTCAATTACGTTTCAAGGGAAACACATCCTCGTACCAGTGACAGGCGCACATTTGAAACAGTAGCCGTTTAAAACATGTGGTTAACATTGTAAATTGAAACAAAACTACTTGGTTAGGTTAAGAAAAAGATTGTGGTTTGGGTTCAAATAAATAGCCTATGTTTGTTATTTAGGCTACGTGACTTGAGTTAGGTATGTTACTTAAAGGACAATTCCGGAGCAAAACGAACCTAGGGGTTGATAACAGATGTGTACCTACTCGATCGTTCTCTGGGACATGTTTTCATGCTAATCAAATGTGTTTGTAGCTTGAAACAAGCTAGCGCAGACCGCTGATTAGCTTACAATGCTAGTATTCGGAAGCACAGGGAACGTAAAAACAAATCGCTTATTATACCACTAAAAAGGCTCAAAATATCACCAAACTTCAACGGTAGCATAATGAGGGTCCCTTATTGTAAACCAAAGCATTGAGAACATTGTAAGTGTACAGACAGTTTATTAAAAAGATAGTTTAGAAAGACAGTAGCTCCCAAGACGGCAGCCGCCTGTATACAAGAACGCGACTGTCTTAATAATCTATCTTTTTAATAAACTGTCTGTACACTTACAAAGTTCTCAGTGCTTCGGTTAACATTTAGGGACCCTCATTATGCTACCGTTGAAGTATGGTGATATTTTGAGCCTTTTTAGTGGTATAAATAGCGATTTGTTATTACTTTCCCTGTGCCCCGAATACTAGTGTTGTAAGCTAATCAGAGGTCTGCGCTAGCTTGTTTCAAGCTACAAACACATTTGATTAGCATGAAAACATGTCCCAGAGAACGATCGAGTAGGTACACATCTGTTATTAACCCCTAGGTTCGTTTTGCGCCGGAATTGTCCTTTAAGTCAAATAAGTCAACATTGACTTTTGGTTTTACACGGGACACAAACAGCAGGCTTCCTGGGTGAAAGCCTTCTTCCTACGCGGACTTTAAACACAGACTTTGATTAGAAACATATTTGTGATACGTCAAAAACAAACATACTCAGGGACAAAATATTTGATTTAGACCTATGAAGCTACAGCCATGAGATGTTAGCCTAGCTTAGCATAAACACTGGAAACTATAGGGAATAGCTAGCCTGGCACTTTCCAAAGTTAAAAAATATGTCTGCAAGCACCAATAAAGCTTAACACGTTATATCTTGTTTGTTGAATCTGTACAAAAACTGAGCTTTAAAAACACAAAGTTTTGGTTTCTCCAGGAATTCACTGCTCCCCGCCAAGAAATAGTCCAGCACATATAACTCCCTGTTAGACCACAACTTGTGGTTTTTACATTGTACATATATTTAGTTAATGAGTAAAAATGTAGAAGTGTTTTTTTTGGTTTTCTTCAGACAGAGCCATGCTATCTGTTTCCACCTTCTTGTCTTTCTGCTATGCTAAGCTAACCATCTCCTGACTGTAGCTTCATATTGACCTTACAGACGTGAGAGTGGTATAGATCTTCTAATGTAACTCTCAGCGAGACAGCAAATAAGCCATTTTCACACCATTTAAAAACTATTTATTTGACTACTTTTCAGTATTAACCCATTTCACTCTGATATGTGTAACAATTGCTATCTCAAGCTCCTAGTGTCATGAACTCACAGCCTACAGTAGGTGATGTAGTCCTGAACTCATCTTTGCCAAATCGCAGTGCCAGGCTGGACTTCCCCACGCCAGAGCTTCCCAGAAGTACCATCTTAACCCTGAGCGTCTGCACAGGTCTACTCAAAGTCTCCCTGTGGCGCTGAGCTCCTCCTGGCACCGTGGGGAGCTTTTCCCCCATCAAAAAGTTCACTTTACTCCAAAAGACTGAGAAAATACAAATGGACAAGACAGAAAAAAGTCCAAGGATGTCCCCCGGTCCTGATTCTGTAGTCAGCCTTTATTCCAGTTAAAAAGCAACAGCTACTCCAAACTGTATATGTCGTCTCTGTTGTGAGAGTCTGACGCTGTGCCAGCTGACCTTTTTTTTTTTTTTCACAGAAAATAAAAGTAAAACCAAAGTCCAGTCCTAACTTGTAAAAAGCCCACAACATAATTTCACTTCCTTGTTTCTTCTCAGCCATAAAACTTTCCAGGCCAGTCTAAGTTAGACATCACATGCACTCTCCACTATTTGTGCTCATTAGACCTCACACAGAATGACTATAGGTGTTAAATCAGTGGTCATGTTTACTGTAAATTACACTTGGGAAGTTTTAAGGTATGCAAACAGAATAGGAAATCTTGGTCCAGTTTGGTGTTATTCCTCTTCTACTCAGCTATTGTCATTCAACTGCTACATGTCAGATACAAACAGAAGCTGTGTTTGGTTTATTCATAATGCACTTATGTATTCATACAGTTCAATAGATTTTTATTTCTCTAGAACAATCAACATACTGTTGAAGAAAGGCAAAACAAACTCAGATAAAAACCACTAAGATATCACCCACACATAGACAAATCAATCATGACACCCTGCCCCTACTTTACAATATCATATTAGTATAGAGGAAACAAAAACAATATGTATATACTGCATACAAAAAATGCAGATCATGCAACATACACTGATACAACAACATACAACAATACACTTTGACTACATTCCCTCCTCCTTTCTGTATTGGTCAAATATTGTTTTTCTGTAATACATTTTTGAACTGTATAATATTATGGCTTTGTTTGATTTCATTGTTTAGTCCAGTCCACAAGGTTACCCCACAATATATGAAATACACATGAGTTTAATGAAGAAAAACAAGCACATATCATTGATACTTAGCATGCTTTTTTTTAATATGAATTTCTCATCACAACATGTATTGCAAAGTATGTTGTATGGTAAAAAATAACTAGTGTATGTTAATTAGAAATCAGACACAGAAATGTCCCCTTGTTTGTGTTCGTTTATTAAAGGTTCCACGGGATTCTGCACAGACTGCAGTGGGCCTGTTGTCTTCCTGTGTGTCTCCTTGCATGACACTGTATCAACACAGGAGGGCGTCCTTGCAGCATTACCTACTGTAGTTGTGTAGTGGTAATAATACCGTTTCAGGCTCGCAGTCTATGAGCATGTATTATATATATATATATATATATATATATATATATATATATGTTTTGATATTCTTTTGTGAACTATTGCCACATCTTATTTAGATTTTTAAACAAAAATCATTCAGAAAAGTTATTTGCTGAAAATTGCAACTGTCCCAATTAGCACCACAAATACAAACTGCGATTATCGTTGACTAATACAAACTACCAGCATGTGATTGAATACCTATACTCATGATATAGCCCAAGTGTGTCTCTGTCAATCATAATCAATAACATATTAAAATGAATCAAATAAGTTGGTCAATGAAACACTTTCAAGGCACATGAAGGCTACTGTTTATCCTGCCTCTTAGTTTCTCCAGTAAGAAAAATAGGACAATGTGAGTGGAACAGCTCTGCATTCAGGACCCTCTCACTGCTCACTAAGTTGTGAATCTGGACTAACTCTATTGCCCATGAGGCAATGCAATGATAGACAGGATTGTTTTAAGAACCATGTGTTCAGCCTTATTTAAATTAAAAGTAAAAAGTGCTTTGTTAGTCAAAAACAAATATTAAAGTGTCCCTATAAGATTGCAAAACAAAGTACTTCATATATGAATTATGAATAAATAACAAATCAAAATGTGACAGGAAGTGTAAAAATATCACAAAGGTTTCTCTATATAAAAAGAAGATCCAAATGATACAACAGTGATGCCACAAGAAGTATTTCAACTCACCACGGTCTCTTCCAGACAAACTAATACTGCACCATTACACATACAAGAGTAGGCCTATGGGCTCTACTACAGTGTGCCCATTCGAGCTGATGTACTTTCTATCTCTTTAAGAAACTCTAGACTGTTTTTAGAGTTCGCTGGTCATCATTAAAAATAGCACTGGGGGTGTGAGAGAGTGCGATAGCCCATGCAGGAGCTGTAGTTTCTGGCTGTAATTTAACCCCTGGACATGTAGTCCCCGTCCAGAGGTTAATGCTGCATTCAGGTGCGCAGCGTAAATTCCGGGCACTGAAAATTCCCTCATTAAGTGCTTTGATTGTTGGCCTGGTGTCATAGAAACACTTTTTGTGGTTGTGATTTTAGTCAAGAAATTAACATAATTAAAGATGTAGTCTTTAATTCACTGCAATTCACTGTTCTTTTTTTCCACTGTAACGCGTACGTCTTAGGCTTGGAATAATAGGCTACCCATCTTGGGTTTCAATCATGTAGGCTAAAGGAACACACTTTCTAGATTACCCTTATGTACAAATCACCCAAACAAACAAACAGTCCTCTGTAGTATCAATTCATTTAATGATAATTCATAATTTAAAGATTTTGAGGATATCCGAGTTTATCCAAGAAAAGTGTTGAAATGTATAGAAAGTGGCATCAAGTGTGCAATTGCCTATTTGTTTTAGTAGTATTGATTAAGGTTATTGGGGTACCATATTAAATTGCTGCTTTACATAATTGCGAAAATAACCATCATTTCTATTAAGACCCATATATCCGACATCACGTGAAGGCAGCTTGATTGAGTACAGGCTTTGAAGTTCGTTGGTGGTGTCAGATTCGAGTCTCTTGCTGTGAATCCTTCAGGTGGTGGTGGAGTCGTACGGCTGCTAGCTAGATAAACACGAGACAATTTTAAAAACAACCACATCGTAATAATGGTGGTTTAGCTGCAATTAATGTTTCTTTTTTAAAATGTCAGTGTTTGTGTGTATATCCATAGAATGACAGACAGGTAACGTAACGGGCATTGTGTAAATTGACAGTGAGAAGCTACAGTGAACGGTTCTCGTTGAATTTGCTAGTAAACGCTCTCCGAAGCGCACGTGGGAGCAGATGCTGCCAGTCACCGTCACAGTTTGAACCAGAGTTTCTGCGCCGTTCACAGAAAACACAGGAAGGAGTGTAAAAAACGGATGTATGACAATGACCCATGCTGTGAACGCGACCAGCCACGGGTTGTTTCATCTCCTCGCCTTTCATTTGATATTTTAGCGACACATGAGACCCACTAGCTAAGCTTCTGTTTGGATTATTCGGTGCGCCTTTGGACCACGAAGTGTGAACTGTGTCTACAGTGAGCGGATAAAGTATTCGAGAAAACATGGGGACTCAGGGCACAGGACGGAAAAGATCTACCAAGAAGGAGAGGTCGACGGCAGAGGACGATGCCCTTAATCTCATAGCGAGAGAGGTGAGTGGAGACAACGTTGAATAAATCATTCCTGTCATGTCTGAAACAAGTGACAAAACAGTCAGCTATAGAGCCGAATTTTACGTCCCTATTTAAGCTAGGCTACCCCAACACCTCACGTTACATACTGACAGAATTGTTCAGTTAGGCTACTGTTAGTCTTGATATATTTGTTGTTAGAGAGACTGACAGTCGCTGATATTAAACGATACCAGGTTTCTTTCACTTTCATGTCCAAATTAATAATGTATCCAGTAAAAACACCCAGTCTCCACTACCACTGTACGCATTTCAACTGTTTACTTTCACCACTGCTTTTAATTGTCCATACAGTTGAAGACTTTATGAGGCAAAATATTACATTTACAATCATTTCTGTCTGTATGTCCTAAGCTTTTACATTGATATCCTACTCTCCTTTTCCTTTTACAGTATGGAAAGTCACTTGTAGAGACTTGAAAACAGGCTTGATTACAGTAGGTAAAACTAGCTATAGTTGCCTGGTAACAAAGTTGCAAGTAGGGTGTGTTTTTAAAACTCTTCTTTGGTTGGTCTGCTCAATCCAAGATCTGAGAGTTTGCATGTAGAAAAGCATTTCATTCACAAGCTGAGGAAGAAAGGTTTCCCTGTGCACCCATGCACTTCCATGGGACAATGAGACAAATTACACGAATGAAAAAGATTGCTGTTGGGCAAGTAAGTAGGCTATGCATATGCTAAAATGTGCAAAATCAACTATATGGACATTTTTAAATAAAGGGGTATCCAATGTGCATAAACAATTAAATTGATGAGTCATAAATGGTGCAAAAAAATAACATTTAATGGCAGGTTTTATAGTTCATACCTCAGTGTGATGACTCAACTGGACTCTGCATTGTTTCCAAAACAGGGCTGCTATCGGATGATGTATTCAAAAATTGATTTAAGTTGTCAAAACACTGAATTCTGGTTATAGTAATCATTGCAGAAAGATGTTATCTGTGCTCTAGACTGCATGGGATACAGCGCTGTGGCAGCTCTCTTTGTTTTGACCCACAGCGGATTAAAATGGTTTACTGTACTGTACAAAATAAGCCTTTCATGTGCTAACCTGCGGGAATTGTTAGGCTAGCCCTTAATAATGCAAGGCTGAAGTTGGCAGCAGTTGTTTCTAACAGGTGCTGATATCATGTTGTGACAGGTTTACAGCCTTTCAAGGTTTCTAATCTCTTTATTTTAATGAGTCTAGTGTAGGATAAATTGATGTTTTGTGGTAGGAATAATGCCTAGTGTGTCTTCAGGGCTTAACATCAGCCTATTTGAAGTGTGATACAGACCGACTTGTGCCCTTGAGGTGTGAAACAATCAATATTTGGGTTTAATATCTAAGCTAAATGCCAACCAGCTACAGAAAACAAAGCAAAGCCTGGAAGTTACTGTTCTAAAGCTATATTGGGCATCTGTCTTTGAGGAGAAATGAACATAGGGTGTCCCATTTCTTTCCCTTATTCAGAAATGAATCAACTGCCTGTTACCCAGCAACATTTTTTTTCTTTTTATATTTAGGTGGTGATCATGAAATCCTGAACTCCGCAATGACAGCCATCACCCTGATTCAGAGCAGCGTTGACAAGCTTTTTTTTTAGTTAGGAGGAAGTTGGGTCTGTGCTAACCCAAGCCGGATGTTTCAGCAAATTTGCATGTCATTCTTAACTGACATGTATTGTCATCTCTTCATAGCTGTGAATGTCTGCGGTAACGGGGCCGAAGCCTACCAAGGTTTGGCTGTTTGAATGTTCTCTTCTCTTAGCTGCTACACTGCAGTAGTGTATCTGAGGTTGCACATTCCCGTAGCTGGCAATGAGGTGTGAGGAGATGAGTTTAGTGCACAGTTATTCAGCAGCAGCAGATACACAATATCCGCACAGGAGACTTCCCTTTGATGAACATACATCTTCGTCCTCATCAACTCCCAACACTGAAACGGTAATTGTGGCACGGTGTTCTCTCACATCTGTGCCGCTAAGAGAAAAAGTCTGTGCCTTTAAGCAGCAGACGGGTCAAGTCCCTCACTGGCAGTCCTCTGACAGGCTGGTATGTTAGCCCTGATGAGTTGGCCCGTTCTGCAAAAGAGTTCTAAAAAAAGACCCTCCTGAAAGATCAGCTGTTGCTGCATCCCCCGTTTTGGATTAGGTCTGTGGGTGGGTGGGTGGGTGGGGGATGGAGGAGGAGGAGGAGGAGGAGGAGGAGGAGGAGGAGGAGGAGGAGGAGGGATGTGGCTCACCACCTGGCCATCCCACCAGCATGGAAACAGCAGTGGCTGTATGGAATTGTGAGGCACTTTTGCAGAGAGTTGGTAGTTTAAGCTGCTGTTTTAGGTTGTGGGAGCATCACGTTGCTGTACATTTTCCTACTCCCCTGTCACAGGGTTCAGAGAAACTGTTAAACCTGGCTTGGCATTAAAGACCGTCAGCACAGCATGCCAGAGCGCTAGTATTGCTGTACTTTAGGGAGTTGGTTCCCTCCCTACCCGTGTCAAAACAGTTGTAAACATTAATTAGTAGCATCAAGTTCTTAAACTGTAGCTGACGGTTTGTAATGTGAAAATGTTGGGTAGGGCTTTGACTGTATTTTGGGCTGCAATGACATTACTCCGAATCATTATAGAATATCCATGAATATTTGTCTCAGAAGTCATTTAAACAAAAGAAAAGTCAAGCCTATTCACAACCACTGAAACATTTTTATCAAGGCTGCCACCATGAGGTTGACATTTGTGATTTTTTTTTTTTTTCGGGAACTGTCAACTGCTACAGCTTGACTTTTCTAATATAAGAAATACAAGAAGCAATAGGCTCTCTACATACGTGCATACTCGGCATGCTTTTCTAACAGGCAGTCACTTCCATTGCTTGTTTGCTTGTCTTTTGGCACAAGGAAAACTGTCTCTTCATGCTGTACCCAGTCAGCTGTGGATTTTCCCTCATGAGCAGGCCAACAACTGCCGCTTTTGGGTTTGTTGATTTACCAACCAGTTTATCACAGAGCTCTGAGGACAGGTGGACAATTTCGTAGAAAGGATTAATCAAATCCGACCCACGTGTACTTCCAATGTTCTACACAAAACAACCAAAACATCCGTACTAGATAGATAATAATGATCTTGAAAGCCATTTCATACCTAGCGCGGATTTTTGACCGAAAACTTATAAAAACAGATTTTGTGGGTTCTTACGAATGCTCGCACACCTCTGTGTGAACATTAGTGTTGTGGAAAAACTGTGTCTCCTCGTCAGCATGTTGTTAAATTTAACTCGACAGCACCCTGGATAAATATTCACTTGTAGGCTATTTTAGGAGTTATGTTCCTAAATAAATGTGTTGGAAAGTCAAAACAAGTGTTGATATCATTCTGAAAAATGGTAGATTACAGTCAAGGTTATTAACTACTCACACACACACACACACACACACACACACACACACACACACACACACACACACACACACACTCCTTTTTACATACAAATACCTCCCATTCTTGCTTTGAATACTGCCAATAGCACTGCAATATAAGGCATACATACAATGTATGTTAGACATCTACAGTCATGCTATGTTAATAATGAAGCATGTGGGTCATTACTGCACAGCCATGTTGCGTTGCGCCAAGCGTGGTTGAGACACAGGTCACTTTTTTTTTTTTTAAATAACAAAACATTTACCTGATGAAGGTCTAAGACCGAAATGTTGTATTGTTCTAAATAAATGATTGCTTACGTAATGGTCAGTGTGCGGGACTTTCTCTAAGTTTCTGATCTGCTACTTTTGATCGTATCCTACGCATCTGCCCAACAAAAGAGGTGTGCAAAAAAGCTTTCCTACGTTGTAAATAACAAAACATAAAAGAGAACACAGCAGCCAGCAGTTTCAATTAATATGTCAGCGAGGGTCAGTGAAACTTGGGGTCCTATTGTATTCGTGCAACCACAAGTGCAAAGCGGTAGGTCTTGGGTGCAGGGACTATGTCGGCTTCTACAGGTGCACAGCTGGCTGTCTTGGTTCATGTATGTACAACAGCGCAAAGTGGAATGAATGCCAGGGAACTTCCTTTTATTATCTAATTTGACAGTCAGTCATAACTAGGGTTGGGCATCGCTTTGATTTGAACAATTTTGATTCCAATCCCGATTCTTCCTTTCGATTCCGGTTCTTATTTATTCCGATTCTTTGAGGGGTGGAGTTGAAACGGGTCACATGCTTATTTCACAGATAAGAGGAACATTTTATTTTGATTCAGTGGTGGTTTACAATTTCACCAGGTTTTTTTTCAACATAAAATAAAGCCACACTTTAGAGCGCCTCTTACTGTGCTCCCTGGCTGCAACACAACAAGGGCATACTGGAAGTACGTTGGTGGTCGCCACAGAAACCAAAACTTTCGCATGTTAAATTTGGAACCGAGGATCGGATTCAAAACCAAATTCTTCCAAACGATTCCAATAAAAAGCGATTCCAAGTTGGAACCGGTTCTCGATGCCCAATCCTAGTCATAACGGAACATATGAACTACTTTTAGAGTAGGGGCTAAATTAACATGGTATCGGATGAGTGCATAGACCCACATACTCATTCATACCATCCGCTGTATTCGGAAGTGTCACATGTAAATAACAGCAGGGTTTCCCACAGGTCTTCGTGAGACTGTGGGGGGGTGGACCTCCAACCCTCTAGGGGGGTCTGGGGCCATGCTACATTTAAAGTTAAATGCATCAATCTGGTCCACTTTGAGAGCAACATTAAGAAGTTAGAATCTGTACTCTTGTAAACAATGTTGTTGTTGTGAGCAATTTAATTATAAACCCATTGTTTGTATGGATAGGAATGGTGATGACATTGCCAAAAAAATCGACTAGAGCGTAAATTTGACAGCAAAGGATAGATGATTTGCAGCTTTAAGTCAAACGCATCATTTAAACACAAACGTCCATTAGATATAATTTAGCCACGAAATCGGCTGAATTATTGGATTACTGTCGATCGTAGCAAGCCCATAATTCTCCATTATGCTCAGTCTAGCAACAACTCTCCAGGTTTCGGTTGATAAGTCTGTTTTGTCTGCGAGAGTTTGAGGAGTCAGCCTAAACTGGGGATTAAGTCACCAGGTTGGTGCTGGGTGGTTTTTTAGAAGCTCAGTGAAGCGTTGAAGAGAATTGAGTTTTCAAGGGTGGATTATCCTGGGGCAGCCTGGGGAAGGGGAAGCCCACCACACAATCCCCAATTCATTCTTACAGTCATCTGCCACAGTCCCTCATGCAGCCATAGCCGAGTTAATGTTTAATGGTGGAGACAAGCAAGAGATATTTACACAGTGACAGCCAACAGTCAAAATCCACACTGAATAGTGACGTTTTGTAACCGTGTCCCTGTCTAATGTAAGCACTCGATTCCATTAAGATGTTTAAATGTGCTTCACTTCTTAACAAGGCATTTTGCACTCAAACCGCTGTGCAAAAACCAGAATATAGGTGGAGCAGATTGACATTTTCCAGTGAACACCCATTATGCCATGATCTACTTCAACAGACATTATTGGTCCAAACAATCACTTGTGTATTTCCTGATATACAACAAAAACAAACCTCTGGCTTCAGTTTGGCTTGGCTTGCCTGACTCATGTCTCCTTAAAAGGAAGTGGAGGCTCTGCATGTGTTGGCTTCCTCTTGATGACAAAATCGCATGCACAGCCCCTGCAGATTGTTATCACAAACTCCTTCCTGTTTATTCACCACGGCTGAGTTTCTTCCAAAGCTTAGGGAACAGTGGAGGGTGGGGCTTGGTGGGGGTTGAGTGCAGTTATTACAACCGATCAAATCAGGTACACTTGAGGGTGGGGGATGCACTTATACAGTTTGACCAATAGGACCAAGTAGGATAAACGGTCAACACACAGTTTTCTGACTGTAAGATGTTTACTATGTGACCAAAGCAGCAGTGGGACACTAATACCAGCCAGTGCCACGCAGTCGTCATTCACCAAGTTAATCTTTTATCAGCGTTTTTTTTTTTTTTTAACAGCAACAACAACATTTTGAGGATTGGACACCCTCAAATATTGAATTTATTAATGCCGGTGTAAACGTGCTTTCTACATTTTTGAATTTAAGTGTAATCTCTTTCAACTTGGCCACATTAGCCCTGCTGCTATGTTGTTTAAACTAACACTTGTTAGCTGGATGGGGTTTACTAGATTGTATAATGTTTATCTTCTGTAATATCAGTTACTCTTCATTTCACTTCCCCTGACTTTTAGGTCTCATGGCCTCTCAGCTTGAGGATAGTAACAATGCAAGATAGATAGATAGATAGATAGATAGATAGATAGATAGATAGATAGATAGATAGATTTCAGAATATGTAAACAGAAAGGTTGTTAGGCATACATTAAATTGTAAACAGAAATAATCGATTATGGCCCGGCCGATTATCGATGCAGCATCGTCCATGTTCACGATTCGATGCATCGATTATTCGATGAATCGATAATTCGATGCATCGATTATTCGATGCATTTATTATTATGTTGAATTATTTATTTCAACACCTCTATTAGATAGATTGATAGATCTGATAAGCCTCTTAAATGCTTGTCTATAATTACATGCCATAAGACATACATCACACACAAACAAAATGGTAATACCAATCCTCCCTTTAATAACAAGGTCCTTTACATTACATGACATTCATTTGGTTGCTTTTGCGCAAGCATCTTCAAAAACTGCATTCAAACACAATAGGAAGGAGAGCTAGATGTCGTCTAAAAGAAATGCCCCTAAACCACTCAACTGTATAGCACTAACTTACAGTGTACTTCTACTTCAGGGGAAAGCATTCTACTACTACATTTACCTGACCGAGAGAGGTTACCGGTTACATTACATTGGATTTTACTCACGACATGCAACAATTAAGATATGATGTATCATCAATAAACTATCCAGCATTACATTAAAGTTGGAAGCTCTATCTTGAACAGACATTGAGTAAATGTAGGGACATTGTGTTTATAATGGCTCTCTTTCTCTCCTCACTTAAGTAAACATTTGAATGCAGGACTCGTAGGGGGAAAGGCAAAGGAAGACCCTGCGTGCCTGGGACCCAAGTCGAGCAGTCATTTTTAGGTTTTTGTTTCAGTGACTTGACGTGTTGAGAGTTGATTTCATGGTAAAAGGTGAGCGTTATGCGCTGCCATTGTCAATATGGGAGTTAATAAAAGGGTGTTGGCAGCCTTGGTTTGCGCTGGTCCAGAATACCGAATCTTCATGTTTTATATTATTGACCTTGGTTACGCTAGTGCCAACTACGCACGCATTAGCTTAGAGTGCTCACTTGGCTTGTTTAAGTCCGCATCTTTGACACCCTTAATATCCCACCCAACCCCATCAATAATCTGTCTGTTCAATAAAGCGTTGCTTGATACTCTATATGAAGAAAAAAAAGTTACAAATAGTTAAATTTAAATAAATTTGGTATATCCAGCATCCTGCAGCAAAAGTGAACTGCTGTTTATTTACACAAAGGCATGTTAAATGATAGCACACAGTGGCCCCCATGTTTACGCTGTGCTGCGTGTGACGTCTTCATTTCTTTTGTGCATGCGGGTCAAACAGACAGCCGGACGGACTGACCGCTGTTGGAAGATGGCGTGCTGTGTGTGACTTATTTCATGCAGGTGAACACATTAACAAGACAGACAGCCACAGAAAGAGATTCCTGCCTTTAATTACTTAGATTTAGGGCTGGGCGATAGGGCGAAAATCAGATATCACGATATTCTTGACCAAATGCCTCGATATCGATATTGCGGCGATATTCTAGGGTTGACAATTGGTGCTTTAAGAAAATATCTTCACACTTAGATTTTTGATAAATAATCATCAGTAATGTGGACATAATGTCTAAGTGGGGAAAAGGCAAATAATAGAACAGCTGTAACAGTCTGGTAAGTTCAGAAAATGACATCACTTTACTGTAATGCAGCCTTTAAAACCAGGAAATGACAACACCTGTCATATCACGATATTACGATATCCAAAATCTAAGACGATATCTAGTCTCATATCACAATATCGATGTAATATCGATACATTGCCCAGCCCTACTTAGATTAGATGTTCAGAGAGCTACAGTACAGGTGCTTGAGGCGTTTACTTATAAGAAATGAGATGGAAGTGCTAGCATGGGGTGTAGTCTGAAAAGTTGAGTTGTCACCCTGCGGTGAGAGTTGGGCAGTGACTCTGCTGTCCAGACTTCCGTGGGGAGTTCATTCCATGACTTTGGGGCCAGAACACAAAAGAGCCCCGGCTGTGATGAGCACCCACAAAGTCGTCGTTCCTTTCACTGCTCTGTAGGCCAGCACCAGAGTCCTGGACTGGATGTATGTGCCAGTGTAGGGAACAGAGAAGAGGAGTGGTGTGGGAAAAGATCTTCTCCATTGCGATTTAGTAATCTCTGGAGTGCTCCCCGTGACGAGTAAAACAAACCTTGTGTCTGAAGTCGCAGCCTGTCACAGTCTCCCTTACCTAAATCCCATCAGTGTGCCCGTGAGTTAGGCATGTAACCTCTCCTACCTGGGTGTCACTGCCCTGAGGCAAGGGGTTAACGCTATTTGTTTGAAAGTGTGTGACCCCGTGAATGTAGCATGAAGAAATAAATCATCATTTGGAAATAAACATGTCACAGAAATTCCTTTCTGCAACTGATCTCCAGTAATTCACTGCGCTCACAGAGCTGCGTTGTGTAACTTCCTGCGAGGTATTGCTTACTCCCATCATGCTTTAGTAGCAGTGAAAGTTGCAACATGAACTATTGCTGCCTGAAGCACCCGTTTCAAGCTACAAGAAGCTTCCTATAACTCCCACAAGGTAAACCCAGGAGGGCCCCACAGTGTGTAACCAATTGGAAACATGTGGATAACATCAACTAAAATGTCTCAAAGGATGGTCAGTAGAGCTGGGCAATATATCAATATTATATTGATATCGTGATATGAGACTAGATATCGTCTTAGATTTTGGATATCGTAATATGGCATAAGTGTAGTCTTTTCCTGGTTTTAAAGGCCATATTACAGTAAAGTGATGTCATTTTCTGAACTTACCAGACTGCTGTAACTGTTTACCTTTACCCACTAAGTCATTATATCCACTTTAATGATGATTATTTATCACAAATCTCATTGTGTAAATATTTTGTGAAAGCACCAATAGTCAACACTACAATATCGTTGTGGTATCGATATTGAGGTATTTGGTCAAAAATATGGAGATATTTGATTTTCTCCATATCGCCCTGCCCTAATGGTCAGGTTCACCATGTTGTAGTAAGACCGACTGGTTCTTGAGAGGAAGGTTTGAGGATTTTCTAGTTTCCATAATCCACTGTCTTGATTGGGAACGGCATTCATGTGCTGGGCATGAACCACTTTGTTTCCATGTTTGAATCTCAGGAAATTCTCAAACTATGGTGGGAAACTGTTTCCCTGCCGCTGTAATGTAGTTTTGATGGTTTCATTGCATTCTCTCACGGTTTAAACCCAGCTGCCTCCCTCCATATCTATTTTGAGAAATCTCTAAAGCATACTATTTGTTTGATTCCTGACATGATGTAGCCCGCACAGCTAACCACTGTGTTTGTAGTGCTCAGGGTGCCAGAGCATGTGTTTGTGGTGCAGCCTGAGGTTTAATTGCATGGCTGTGTGATTGGAGGCAGACAGAAGTTTTTCCTTGAGTAACCAGCAGTTAAAGGTGTTTGATGAACGGGCAGGAGGATGAGCCTGTATTCTAGAAACTTCGCTGCCTACAGTATATACAGTGCATCTTATAATTCATACAAAATGTGAGGAAAGGGCTGGGTTCTCAAATATTAGGTGCAATTAAACACATTTGTTGTGAAAGGCACACTGCCATACACAACACATACAAAATAATCCAATAACTTCCCCTGAATGAACTAATGCAAAAACCATCTTAAGGATGGGCAAAGGCTAGTGCTTTTTGATGCACAGGGCTCAACGGTAACTTTTTTTTTTTTTTAAGATTATTTCTTTGGGCTTTTCCGCCTTTAATTTGACAAGACAGCTAGGTGAGAAAGGGGAGAGAGAGGGTGAAGACATGCAGGAAATCGTAACAGGTCGGATTCAAACCCTGGACCTCTGCGTCGAGGCATAAACCTCTCAGTATATGTGCGCCTGCTCTATCCACTGACCCAACCCGGCCTTTTTAAAGTGGTTGCCGGCTTGGCAACCAGGCATCAGCTTTTGGTTGCCGAAATAGACAATAAGGTTGCCATGTTTTAAACTGCCTATATTTGGAGCAATTAATTTCTTATGTAACTATACTACACATTTTAATAATGAAACAATGAGATAATGGCTTGCAATATAATTTCCCATCCCTCTCAAAGAGGGGTGCAACAGATCACAAAACTCAGGGATCGGATCACGGTTTTGAGTCACGGATCGGATCAATTTTCGGATCAGCGCAAAAAAGGGGGGAATTTAAATGATTATTAAAAATGTAATAACAATAACTTTTAACAATAATTACTTCTTTCACCAGTAAATTGCAGACAAAAACAGATGAGAAAAAGGTATTTTACAATAACTAATGAATGCACCACAAGGTTTACCAGTTTCAAGTAAACGCAACATTTAGTCCTGTCTGTGTAGTTTTTCTGAGTCTGTTAGCTCATAGCTTTAGCAGCAGACTGTTGTACGTCCCGCTGTTGGAATCCTCTACAGTGAAATACAGTCACACTACACCGTTTAGCTGTCAGCATTTTAGCCACGTTTAATCCAGTTACTACTGTAGCTAATGGTAGGCTAATGTGTTAAAGTGAAACATGTTATTAGTGTTAACTAGCGTGACATGCAGCGATGTTTCATGTTGCCTCTAACGTCTTTTTCCGAGCATCAGAGAGCAGCGCGGACATTTAGCATCGTTTTTATATAAAACAATATTGAACAGGTGGTTGCCAAAGGGGGCAACCAGAGGCCACGAAATGGTTGCCAATTGACTCAATCTGGTTGCCAATAAGTTCAAATCAATTCAATTTTATTTATAGTATCAAATCATAACAAGAGTTACCTCTGGACACTTTACAGATAGAGTAGGTCTAGACCACACTCTATAATTTACAGAGACCCAACAATTCCAGTAATTCCCCCAAGAGCAAGCATTTAGTGTGACAGTGGTGAGGAAAAACGGCCAGAGCCAGGCTCTTGGTAGGCGGTGTCTGAAGGTGCCGGTTGGGGGTTTGATGAACAGTGGCAATAATAGTCACAATAAAGATAATGGAGCAGTGACTAGAAATAGTAGTTTTAGTAGTTCACACCGTAGCGGGGCATAGCAGGGCACTGCAGAGCGTAGTAGGGCATAGCAGGGTGCGGAGCAGGACCACCAGTACAACTGCAACCATGATTTAGGTGCCACCCTAATCCGAGGAAAACTGCTGGGCGAAAAAACATAAGGACTCCGGGGAATAAGCTCCCCAGAGCTAAGTTAGTAACAAGCATTTCTGGGACATGGATGCACACAGATGGAAATAGAGAGGAGAGACGAGCTCAGTGTGTCAAAGGAAGTCCCCCGGCGGTCTAAAACTATAACGGCATAATTAAGAGCTGGTGCAAGGCAAACCTGAGCCAGTTCTAGGGTTGGTAGAGGAATCTGACGACTATAAAGAGAAGCAGAGAAAAAAACTAGGAAACATAACCACACTGAAAATAGACAGTAAGCCCTTAAAGGTCCTATGATATGCTGCTTTTTGGATGCTTTTATATAGGCCTTAGTGGTCCCCTAATACTGTTTCTGAAGTCTCTTTTATATAGACCTTAGTGGTCCCCTAATACTGTATCTGAAGTCTCTTTTATATAGACCTTAGTGGTCCCCTAATACTGTATCTGAAGTCTCTTTCCCAAAATTCAGCCTTGGTGCAGAATTACAGCCACTAGAGCCAGTCCCACAATGAGCCTTTCTTAGTATGTGCCATTTGTGTCTGTATCTTTAAATGCTATTGAGGAGGGGGGGCAAGGTGGAGGGTGGGGGTGTGGCCTTGAACAACTGCCATGCTTCGCTTGTTTTCAAGTTATGATGTCTCTCTCTCTCTCTCTCTCTCATGGGCAGGCCAAATTCTCTGGGTGGGCAAAGCAGAGAAAGGGGAGGTAACCTTTCCCTTTATGACCTCATAAAGGGAAGATTCCTGATTGGCCCATCTGAGCTTTCATTTTCTCAAAGGCAGAGCAGGATACCCAGGGCTCGGTTTACACCTATCACCATTTCTAGCCACTGGGGGACCATAGGCAGGCTGGGGGAACGCTTATTAATGTTAAAAAACCTCATAAAGTGAAATTGTCATGCCATGGGACCTTTAAACTCTGTGTAGATATTAGGGATGGATGATTAATCTAATTGCAATTGCGATGTCACTCTGTGTGAGTACATAACCGCAAACTGTGCGATTTGAGTAAACAAAAAATGTGTGCTGTGTGCGTGACCGTCTGTTTGCCCTCCGCGTCTCCACGTTGTAACCCCCTTCACTTTACTGACAGTGTTAACAACAGATGAAGCCACCGTGAAGCTTGGTGTTTACAGTTAGCTCACTTTACACTTGTATGCTTTTTTTTATGAAAATGTTAAAAGTATAAGTATCATCAGGAAAATGTACTTTATTAAAAGTGAAAGTATTTTTGCAAAAAAATCCGCACATTATAGAAACTGGAAAGGATCCAAACTGTCAATGAACTAAGTGCTTTGGTCTAATCATTTCTTCTGGACTTGTAGGCCGTTATATTGTTGGGTAGTTTAATTTATATTAAAGCATTGCAGTTTATAAACTACATGTGTTTTGTGTGCAAAATATCCTAATTTGTAAAGTAACTAAAGCTGTCTAAAAAATACAATATTTCTCTCTGAAATGTAGCGGAGTAGAAGTAGAAAGTGAAAAAAAAGTTCCTCAGATTTGTACTTAAGTACTGTACTTGATTACATGTACCTAGTTACATTCCCCCAATGCTCGCAGATGGATGCAGTGGAGACAATTGTATGTTTAATAACTTCTGTTGAATCATTTCTGGCAAGAGTTTGTAAGGGTTTGAACACCGAGGCTTAATTTATCCATTTCAGCTCCTTGTGAGAAAAAGACGTCCGTTCAGCTGACTCATGTCTGTGGCTACAGTGTGAGCTGAGCGTTTTAGCAGCCACTCCCTTTTAGGCAACATCTGGGAGGTTTTTAAGGTTTTAAAAAGAGGAAACAAGTGTTTTTTTTTTTTTCTCCAGTTAGTATCATAACCTTCAATTAGATAACAGGCGAACTGTGTGAATCCACTTAATGGCCCAACCTCATTTTAAACGCAGTCTAACCTCTAGGTGGTCAGAAATCAGTTATTTCTGTGTGCTCTCTTTGTCCAGCCTGTCAGCGCTCATGATCATTAAAATACCCATCCATTTTGGTTGCTGAAGGCTGGCATTCAGGGCGTGGGAATTCAGCGCTGGCATTTAGCTCTGGTACTTGAAGACAGGATGCCATTTAGATTGTCAGTAGACACAAGGGATCAGGTTGACAGAAGCCAGGCCAATAAGTCTGTCCTTTGCAGTAAGCTCAGCTAAGCCGTTTTCTCATAAGAACTTGAACACAAATCATGTCTGGACATTGTACCTAGTTGTCGGACATTACAGCAGGGTAAAGTCATAAAATGTATAAAAATATTGACATCGTCTCCATGACGTCACCAACAGGTTTGCGAGAGCCAAAATGACATCGGCCAACTCCTGGCTAATCCAAAAATGGGCAATGAGGTGGAGAGTGGATGGAGCTGAGGCAGGCCGACTGAAGCCTACAGTCAATGCTCGCCTCCTGGGACGGAACACCCCGTAATGATATAGAACTTGAAGCCTTAATATGATTTAAACGGGTTAGTTTTAATTAAAGTCACCCCCTGTACAGTTGTGATGAAGGTGGAAATTAGCTATAGAGAGCAAAAGCATTTTTTGTACCATGCTGCTGCTGCTGGAAAGTTAGGCATTTTAACACAGGGTCGGGGCACAGGGTAGCTCACCTGGTTAGCATGCACCCCATATACTGAAGGCTGAGCCCTTACTGCAGCGGCCTTAAAGAAAATTGGAAGATTTCAAATTCTTCATATAGTAACTTTAAGCAAGAATGATAATATATATTACATATGTTTTTAAAATGGCATCAATGAATTGTTAGCAATATTAATTTGTGGTTCATATTTTCCCAAATTGACCATCTTAAAGTAAAACACTACTTAAACAATTTTAAAATGAAAAATAATATGTGACCTGTCATTTTGGCTTCATAGCATAGCTCTTGTTTGATAAAACTGCAAGTCAGGAATAGGAGGAAGGACAACATACACTGTTACTTATACTATCATCACACAATATGTTTGAAATTAGCCTTCCCTTAAACTGTTATCTTTTTTCTTCTTTTGTCCGCATTCAAACCACTGCAAAGGATACGTCCAATCTCGTTAGAGCCTCCCTTTTTGCTATGAACTAGCTCATTTGCTCTCAGGAGGACAGTCACCCTATTGAAATTGTGCTGAATAAGAACAGTTTTGATAGAACCAGAGACCATGTAGGTCATTATAAATAGCTTTAAAGGAGGCGTAAAAAAAAGCTGTGGGATTCTGTCTTTTGACCTATTTAGATGCATCGTTCTGACTAGAGGCAGCTACCACATACACTCATAGGTACAACATGCATGGACACCCGGATGATCCAGGATTTCACTCACTTCCAGTTTCTGACATCATGGCGTATTTTGACTTCAACTGACAAACTGCAAGAAGGTACTTTATTGAAATAATGAATTGTATTATAAAAAGCAAACGAGTAGTTTTTGAAGTAACATAATGTTAGGACAGTATTTGTCTCTACGTTTGTTTGGAGTTGTCTAGTAAACCAGGTAGCTGGAGTTTGACGCGTCAAGGCAACTCGCCGGCGACAGCGCCAGGGTTTTCCATACGTCCGTCCGTAGGTAGGTCGGTGCATACGCCCGTCCCATTCTTGAAAACACGGTATCTCAGGACCCGCTGGAGGGAATGTCTTCAGATTTGGCACAAACGTCCACTTTAACTCGAGGGTAACTGATCAAGGTCACTGTGACCTCACAAAATGTGTTTTTGGTCATAACTCAAGAATTCCAGCACTTATTTTGACATTTCACACACATATCTAATAGGATAAAATGATGAAGCGATGACATTTTATATCCAAAAGGTCATCTTCACTGTGACATCATTATGTTTTGCAACAAAAAGCTTTTCTGGCCGTTATTCAATGCCATAACTCAGGAACAGAAGGGGAGACGTTGGTCGGATACTGAACTGGTGACACTAATCTTGGAACCGTAATGATTGTATAGATCTTCTGTGTGAAAAACACCTCAAACCTTTTTATTAAATCAGTGCTGAAATGAACAATATACAAAAAAAAATGTTAATTTACTATTTAAAAAATAATAATACTTTGTACATGATGTATAGGAGGCAGGACAGTAGGCCTATTAGGTTAAAGTAATTCACTGGCTGATGTTATTTTGCACCAGTCATGCTGGACTTCTTGATTCCGGTTTCTGGTCATTGGCCAACAAGGTCAAGTGTTATATACTGTATAAAGTGTTGTCCATCCTGAAACGTAATATATGTGTTGGGACTTATTTAGAAGTAAGATAAATCCCTCATACTCACTAAATATGTTTCCTCCCCAACCTGACTTGACCTTCTCACAAGTAGACAATACGATAGAGCTGCAAAGATGAATCGAATAGTTGTCATCTATTAAAATGATCGACCAACTATATTAATAATTGATTAATCAGTTTGAGTACATTTTAAGATAGAAAAGTAAAAATTCTCAGCTTCCAAAATGTGAATATTTTCACAAGTGTGGTTACAGTTTTTTAAAAGTTGACGCAGACACCTTTCACTGTGATATGATATTAATGGCGAGCCGAAAGCAGTCGCAGTTCTGTTCTTGACGTTACACTTCCTGTGAGACAAGCAGGCACAACAGTGGTTTCTGTGCCCTGGGGACTGACTGAGAGGCTGAGGTTGTAAGGCAAGGCAACTTTATTTCTACAGCACCTTTTTAGCAATAAGGCAATTCAAAGTGCTTTACATGAAACATTAAAGAGCAATTAAAAACGGCCATGATGAAAATAAAACGGGCTAAAAAAGAATAATATACAAATACAAGAATAAAAGTTGAATAATTATTCAATTTAATATGTTGTAGGGATGGGTTTGGGAGGAGAGAGGGAGGGGTTTTATTTTTATTTTTGATTAATTTCTGTCAGTGTGAAATATTCTAAATAAATAACATAATGTTCTAAGTAAATGGGTTTGGAATTATTTTTACAACTGAAGAGGGAAAGTACAGAAAAAAGTAATGTTGGGTACCGGGAACCGAATTTCAGGTATCGGTACTGGTATTGGTTCAGATGCGAAAGGTACCCAACCGTATTGATTTGTGGACAAAACAAGACATTTAAGGACGTCACATTTGGCATTTTTTTTTACCATTTTCTGACATTTTATAGACCAAACAACAAATTGATTAATCGAGAAAACAATCGACAATAAAAGTAATTGTTAGTTGCAGCCATACAATACTGTCTGTTGTGTAGTCTGTGCCAGTGTCTGTAACAGTCAAGAGTATAAGAAGACATATTTGATATAACTTAACCTGGTCTAAAAAAAAGTTGACTGCATTTAAGAACCTTACACAAGCTGTTGTACTGTATTAGTGCAGCCTACATGTCTACACAAAGTTGCTTTAAGTAATGCACTGTGGGTTTGGACAAACTGTTTGCTTTGTCTTCTGAATATTTTCTTAGCCATATTGTAAGTCATGTCGCAGTTTTAAAGGTCCCGTATTGTAGAAGTTGAGATTTCCGTGTGCTTTTGAATTTTTTATTCAAGCAGGTCAGGGTGCGATATAAATACTGCAAAAGTATCCAAACGCTCAAACCACAGAGAAATGTGCACAGCCGATATTCAGAAACTGCGCCTTTTGAAACAAGCCCTCAGGACTTCTGTACAGTTGTGATGTCACAACTATACTAGGTATATCGGTATTCTTCTTTTCCTAAACCCAACCTAGTTCTTCTTTTCCTAAACCCAATTGGTTTTTCTTTTCCCCCGCGTCTGACGTTATAACCACCAATAATATACCAATCGATAACACGTAGCCTCATGATAACAGCTGTCACGTTGAATACACACATAAGACAAGGGCAGACACATACTGTAGACAGGACAGCTCCATCAGTGCAGTCATAGGGCATTCCTTACATTCATGTTGAACACATTTTTAAGACCGGTACATCAACATGCTATCGTCACATGACATCTCTTTCATCCTCTCAGGACACATCTCACAATTGAACACACATTCATACATTGTTAAACCTCAACCAGTGTAGTTTCTTTTGTCTACTCAACTTCTTTAATCAATAGATATGTTTTAACTAAACTTCTGAATCTCATTTAATGCTTTCTTGTGTTATTTGTTCAGGTAACACATTCCATTCTTGCATTGCTCTATACATGACCATTCTTTTAACGGTATTTGTCCTTGCTTTTGGTAAAGTTACCTCTTGTCGCATGTCTAGTCGCATAGTCATGTACACTACCGGTCAAAGGTTTGAGGTCACTTAGAAATTTCCTTTCCACTCCATTATATACAGAATACCAGCTGAGATGAGTTGCATTGTTTTTTTAATCAGGGCAGCAGTTTTCAGATTACATTATGTGCTTACATAATTGCAAAAGGGTTCTCCAATGTTTTCCCAGTTAGCCTTTTAAAATGATATCAGATTAGTAAACAGAATGTGCCTTTGGAACATTGGATGAACGGTTGCTGATAATGGGCAATGTAGATATTGCATTAAAGATCAGCCACTTCTTTCTACAACAGTCGACAACCCTTTTGCAATTATGTAAGCACATAATGTAATCTGAAAACTGCTGCCCTGGTTAAAAAAAACAATGCAACTGATCTCAGCTGGTATTCTGTCTGTAATGGAGTGGAATGGACATTTCTAAGTGACCCCAAACTTTTGACCGGTAGTGTATATCTAAACTGAAAGGTAGATTATTATACAAAACAGATGGTTTCTTTGTTATAAGAATATTCCTAAAAAAGACACATAATGAATAATCTATTTCTTATAGATAACCAACCTAAACATTTGTGCACTGTAACAACATGTGTTCTATATCCACACCTTAGCGCTATACATGCGGCTCTATTTTGCTCTCCATAGCACAACAATTATACATACACATAACTGTAGAACTCAGATGTGGAAAACCCGAAAACGCTGGCCAATCGGAGCAGACTGGGCTTTCTCTGGCAAGGGGCTTAAAGAGACAGGCACTAAAACAGAGCGCTGCAGACAGAGGGTGAATACTGTACAGGTATATTCAGACACAGTATATGTTTTGTGAACATTAAATTAAATATATTAAATGTTCTAGTAAACCTAAAATACAAGTATGAACCTAAAAATGAGCATTATGTGGGACCTCTAACAGAGGATTACAGAATAGAGGATGGCATATTGTAGTTTGACAAACCTCAAGTGTGCTAGATTAGTAATAGATTTACTTGCAGTTGTTGGGTGGGGTTTACTGCATCCAGACCATTCAGAGAGTGTCAAGGAAGTTGTCATTCACAGGAAGGTCTAACTCAATATGATATGATTGTCTGCATGTTCTGGCACTTACTGTGTTGTGTCGCATTGTACGTGATACTGGAGATCCCACCCATGTGACATCTAAATTCAAAAACCGTTGTAAAAATATGTGCCAATGATTTACACCCCAAACTGATTGAGATTGACTAAAATGTCTGAAATGTCTATTTTTTTCTTTTGGCTTTCATTTGAATGAAGTCAATAGAAAGTATTGTATAAATGAATCTGATCTAGTGACATAAGAAAAAAAAAGAGTAAAAGCTCATGACCCCTGAGCTTGTTTGATGGAGTAAGTGAGAATCGGTGCTCCGGGCTCCTCAGAGCAAACTGGCCATGTTAGTGGAGGTTTTCAAGAGCTGTATTTATGCTGCTGCAGGCCAAAAGTCTGATGTTATGTTACTCCTCTGACACTGCAACTTTGTCACCACAAGGCTCCTGAAAATGTGTTTTAAAGAGAGAGACCCTGTACGCCTACGCTTCAGTGTAGATGCGTCGGCACAGGTGCAGGTTTTGGGTGTGTCTGAAAGCCCTGGGCGCAAATGATAAGAATCCCAAGGAAAATGAGCAATCTTAGAGGAAATGGCCATTTTAAGGAGTCAGGGAGTGAGCCACGGGGAGAACAGCAATCAGTGAAGGGCTATTTCTGGAATATCTCCTTCATCGCTCAGATGACTGTTTCTGAAGAGCAATTACTTGCACTATTTTTTGTGAATGTCCTGGTACACATTCACACACATCCACGAGCAGGTGGTGCTTAGTACACACACAGCTTACTGCAGGGTAAAAAGCATCTCTACTGATGCAGCAACAGGCCTGCTGTTCTAAGGACCCATTCCTCCAGACAAGATGGACATTACGCAAGTCTTTCTGCAGACTTCAGAGTGTGTAATTTAAATCCTGCATCTACACACTCAATAAGTAGAGAAAAAGCATTGCTCCACTGGCCTCTATATGGTAGTTCGAAAGGCTCACGTCTGGGGTGGGAACCACCAGAGGCCTCACGATACGACATTATCACGGTACTTATGTCACAATACGATATAGTTTGCGATTTTAATGATATTGCAATATTCTGTGATGTATTGCAATTCATTACCTTTTTTCCAACTCCAAATTGTTTCCAACTTCAAATTATGTCCCCAAAGAAAAGTCTGTTTTATCTAAAAAGATACATTTTTAGTTTGTTCATCTCACTTCAGTTGTATTGCTGCAAAATGGGATTGTCAAGCAGACACACTGACCAACACATATATATAATAAAAGATTGATACTTTGTGTCCGTGTATCGATATAGTATTGCCATAGAAAATATCAGGATGCTATGCTGTAGCGATTTTCTTCCCCACCCCTATTGTTGACCACAACTATCATCACAATTGGGTGTGGTCAGGTGTGGTGTTGCATTGTGAAGTGCTGAACTGCACAGGATGTGGACCGGAACAAGCAGCACCATGTGTGATAAAACGAGGCCTAAGTCACAGCATGATATTAACATTATTGGTGTTTTTGTGTGATGATTACAGCAGCATCACACGTAGTTGAAAGTGAATAACACTGAAGAGCCTTTTAGTCTTTAGCAGAGACACAACATTGCACAGCGAAGGCCACATACACCGTCATCAAGTAACTACAGTGATCATGAAACAAAGATACACCTGGATATGCCTGATTGGGCTAAGGTGACAATGATTGGTCAGTGACAGTGTCAGTACGTATGCTCTGTGGTAATGAATCAGGGCAGTATGTCACGCTGTAACTGCACAAGCAGAGGAGAGCAAACCACTTCCAGTCAAACATCACACACATACAAACTAGGGCTTGGTATCAACAATGATTTCCTGATTCGATTCTGACTCAGAAGGGCCCGCTTCGATTACCTTTTCAATTCGATAACAACTAGGGTTAGATACATTTTAGTTACAATACCAACTTTGCTTGGATATAAAGGAGATTCTCAGAGAACTTATGCTGTAAATTGTACAAGCACGAAGCAACCCTCAAATGTTTTTTTTTATTATGCACCAGGTTAATGTTTACATTAAGAATTGACGCCCCAAATGTTTTTTTTTTTAAAGTACTTTTTACTAAACAGGATGAAGTCATTGACAAACTACAGCACCTGTACCTTACACATCCATGGTATAAAAAAAGGCACATATTAAAAGTCATTATTATAAATCGATTTCAGGATCTTATTATTATCATAATCCGATCATTTGAACAAAGATCAACATTAATTGGAGAATTGATTATTTTAACCCAGCCCTTATACAAACATTTAATAAAATGTTAATGTAAACATAACGCTTGTAATACCATAATTGAATATATTTTGTGATTATTACATTGCCACTGTACTTATGCTGAACTTATTAAATGCATTTCAAGTGTTCAGTGGATCAATGTCTGGTAAGAATTGCTGCAAGTGTGTGTGCTGAAGGCTTTTCCACATCAAACTGGTCGTGTCTATTGGAGAGCTGCAGAGGTTTAGGGTCTCCAGTCTGGCAGTGTCTTGTAACCAACACTGCAGCAGGCAAAGTTGGTTGATGGGAAGCTAGTGAGGGATGGTGTCCGGTTTGTGCACTTGAACTGTTTGTGTTTTGAGGTGATTGGCACAGTGGGGTTCCTGATACAAATAGGACTTTAGTGTGGATACACATAAGCACCGTAACTGCATCAGTTTGTACAGGGATTTATTTAGCCTGGGTGTACTTACTGTTTAAGTGTAAGATGAAAATGTGAAAACATGGACTAACTGACAACCAGATCTAGAATTTGGAGTGTACTGTACTCGAATAGAGGACATGCAGCCAAATTACTACTGCAAACGGCACGAGAGAGAGAGAGAGAGAGAGAGAGAGAGAGAGAGAGAGAGAGAGAGAGAGAGAGAGAGAGAGAGAGAGAGAGAGAGAGAGAGAGAGAGAGAGAGAGAGAGAGAGAGAGAGCGAGAGAGAGTGAGAGAGAGAGAGAGAGAGAGAGAGAGAGAGAGAGTGAGAGAGGGAGAGAGAGAGAGAGAGAGAGAGAGAGAGAGAGAGAGAGAGAGAGAGAGAGAGAGAGTTTTTCTTTGTGTATGTCTTCCTGTTACTTCATGTCATGGTGCCTGACATTAGGGAAATGCATTAGTGCGATGGTAGGAGGGATTACAGTGACCCCGCCTAGAGGCGAACAGACTGCAACCACATAGCGTCTACCACAAAGCTAGAGGAAGGAAATGCCTACACACACAGTCTGTAGCACACACTCATACAGTACGCGCTCTGACTGAGAGAGGTCCTTTTAAGGGAAAGGCCGTGCTCTTGCCCGAGTTCTGAGTGGAGCAAAGGGAATGTCTGCAAATACAGAAATCTAAATGCATACACACCTTTAGCCTACACATTTTTGCAACAGCATGTCTACACGGGGATTTTTTACAAGATTGCATTCTTCTAAATACAGTCCAGTACATCTGTTCAGAGTTTAAAGGACACTTGATATTCTGTGTTTATAACACTGGTAATCCAGTCTACTGTGACATACTGCAGCGCAATGTGTTTTTGTCTTGTTTGCTGCTTGTTTGACTGATTTCTGCTATAGTTTTAGAAGCACCACCTCAGTGTAACTGTAAAACCCTGCACGTTTTGGTTTATGGGTCAATTTCTTTTTCAGGATTTGAAAGTTGCTGACATGTATTGTGCACTTGCTTCCCAGCCATTAACCGCAAAGTTCACACGTCTATTAAGAACTCTGTCAAGGAACTGGACCTCTGGTCTCACACACACACACACACACACACACACATGCACACGTATTCAGCATTTCTAAATGTGTGCTACGTTAACCCGGCGTAATTGGCAGCTGTCTCACTTCTCTTTTTTCTATTTTCTCTCTCTCTTCTTATTTCTTTCTTTATCTGCCCCCCCCCCAGGCCGAGGCAAGGCTGGCAGCGAAGAGGGCAGCCAGGGCAGAGGCCAGAGAGATCCGCATGAAGGAACTGGAGCGACAGCAGAAAGAGGTATAAGTCCAGATACACTCTCACATATCACAAAACTGTGATACAAGACACACCTTATGACTAACTGACTAGTGGCATTGGTTGGTTTGAGTTTTATCCATGTATCACTTCATGTCTGAAAGAGTTGCCTATCTGTTGGGTACTTAATATTACCCCTAAACACAAACGGCTTAACATTGCGGTAGGTCAGCGTATTTATATAGCGTTATTACACTCAGTTTGTCACACTAGGTGCTGTTGTACTTATGCCACATAGCTTGATAACGCATTACCCTAAATAACGGGAGGATTCCAGCAGTCTTGTTGGGACTTTGTTGTACCTAAAGCATTTCCTGTCAGCGGTGCTTTACGCTCTTAAGCTGGGACTCTTAAATCCCAGGGTCAGAGGTCACAGGTCACAGGTGTTAGCAGGCTGCTTTAACTGCAGCACCAAGGAGAACTGCTGGGGATTTTCTTGCAGTCTTTTGTTGTTCACAGAAAGTGCAGAAAATCTATCAAATAGATAAAAGTCCTCAACGAGGCTCACTTAATACTCTTTCAAGAAGAGTTTGAACCTTTTCCAGTTTATCTTCAGCCAAATGAAAGAAATCTTTCAAGACTTTTACTGGAAACTGGATCTGTTCTTGAAGTGACGAGGTTCTGTGCTACTGTATGCCGTTGAACCCTTTATACTTTACCCAGTTCTTCTTAACCAAACTACAACAGTTATTTACATCCTGGTATCTGTAATATTAACTTTTGGAATGACAGTTTTGAGTTTGGACAAATCTCACCTATACAGTTGTTTTCTGGGCATGTATCGATATTATATCGATTTGGTGATATGAGACTAGATATCGTCTTATATTTTGGACATCATAATATTGTTATATGGTAAGTGTTGTGTGTTTTTTTTGGTATTAAAGGCTGCATTACAGTAAAGTGATGTCATTTTCTGAATTTACCAGACTATTCTAGCTGTTCTATTATTTGCCTTTAACCACTTAGTCATTGTATCCACATTATGATGGTTATTTATCTAAAATCTAATTGTGAAAATATTTTGTTAAAGCCCAAATAGTCAACCCTACAATATCGCCGCAATATCGACATTGAGGTATTTGGTCAAGAATATCGTGATATCTGATTTTCTTCATATCACCCAGCCCTACGTAGTTAAAACTGTAGTTGAGACCTGGAGGCCTCCGACTGGGTGATTCTCTTCAGAAATTACTAGGCAGAATGGCCTGCTGTGTAAAACGAAATGTATGGCACTTTATATTTCAAATAATTAAAAGATTGAGTCCTCCTTTACCAATATTTAGTGCAAAAGTCAAGTCAAAAATCCTAGATTATACAAAGACCAAAGAGACCAGAACCAAAGCTGTGTTGGCCCCAGCAGTACATTGTGATTGGAGTTGAAACAGGTGCCGAGCAGACAAGTGTGGTTGGACTGCGGGTCACTGGTGTGTTGCTTTCTTGAATGTCTAGTTTCTCCTTCTCTGCTTTAGCACCTCTGATCTGTACCACAGGGAGCTGTGCTTTTCCTAGCTCACTTTTCTTAGCCTGGAGTAATCCCATACACATAAACAGACTTCTGCCTCCCACCTGTCCAAATGGAACTCTAAAAGGTTGCTTATCGACCTTTTTCACAGCAGACATTTTGACTTGTCATAGTAGGAAAAGCACAGCTGAAATTGATAACCTTAACGATGGCTCAATTCCATCAAGTGTCCCAGTAAGCTATTTCAGTGAGTCAGCATGAACAATACCAGGGCCTCTCCTAAGTGGAATGCAGCCATCATTAATGGTTTTGAATACTCCTGTGCTTTTCCTACTACGACATGTCAACATGTCTGCCTTGAAAAGGGTCTATTGCTGTGTCCAGACTCCAGAGATGATTTGGAAGTTCAGACCCCTGAAATATATATATATATATATATATATATTTATATATATATATATATATATATATATATATATATATATATATATATATATATATATATATATATATATATATATATATATATTAGTGCTGCTCATAAGTATTCATACCCATGCTAAAGTTGACTAAAAAAAGGAATAAAAAATCATCTTTTGGAAATTGATCTTAATGCCTTAATTAAAAAAATGAGGAAAAATCCAATCTTTAAGGACACCAATTTGTTTTGTGAATGAATAATGTATTGTAAATAAATAAATGTTCCTTAAAATACAGGGGCCATAATTATACATACCCCTATGTTAAATTCCCATAGAGGAAGGCAGATTTTTATTTTTAAAGGCCAGTTATTTCATGGATCCAGGATACTATGCATCCTGATAAAGTTCCCTTGGCCTTTGGAATTAAAATAGCCCCACATCATCACATACCCTTCACCATACCTAGAGATTGGCATGGTTTTATTTCAGTTAGCCTAATAGCTAACTGAGATAAGATCCGTATCAGTGCAAATCAAACCAGCTATTAGGCTAACTGAAATAAAACTATGCCAATCTCTAGGTATGCTGAAGGGTATGTGATGATGTGGGGCTATTTTAATTCCAAAGGCCAAGGGAACTTTATCAGGATGCATAGTATCCTGGATCCATGAAATAACTGGCCTTTAAAAATAAAAATCTGCCTTCCTCTATGGGAATTTAACATAGGGGTATGTATAATTATGGCCCCTGTATTTTAAGGAAGAACATTTATTTATTTACAATACATTATTAATTCACAAAAAAAATTGGTGTCCTTAAAAGGTCGGATTTTTCCTCATTTTTTAATTAAGGCATTAAGATCAATTTCCAAAAGATGATTTTTTTTTATTCCTCTTTTTAGTCAACATGACCATGGGTATGAATACTTAAGAGCAGCACTGTATATATATTGCTTGAAATTTATCTTACAAACAGTTAAGAGATATAACACTGGGAATGAATGTTTTTGGCTAATCCTGTGAATTAAATACCTGGAAAAATCCAGGTTCCTCATCGGATTATTGTAAATCCTGACACAAAAAAATCCTACTCCTGGATGTACAGCATTGCTCACAATGGCCTAATAAAACCAGAGATAATAAAACGGATATTTATTGTACCTCAGTTAGAAACCATAATGCAACATCCCTGACAATTGACGCATTTCTATCATCTCACAACCTATTACCCATATTACACATTACCCAACCCTGTTCTTTTTCTTTTAAAAAGTACTACTTTACGTCACTCAGATATATTTTACAATAGAGATTTGTTGCTTATCATTATGGCAAACTCTTTCTCATTAAGGTATACAGGCAATCTAGCAGCACTCACTTATTCAGCAATCGAAACACAGGTGGTGAGTCCTCACAACAACAATCTACATGTGCAAACATACACACAAACCAGTCATACGCACTGGATTAAGGGTCATTGTTAAGCTGAGTCTGGTCAGGGTGTGAGTGTGTCTGCGTGTTTGTGTGTGTCCCTTAAACCCTTTAGCCGAGTTCTAAAGTAGCTTAGCAGGTTGCGTTCCTTGGTTCTACAGTGGAGCAGTGGTTTGTTGTTACCGTGTTGACATGAGCGATGGGTCGCTACACTCTCAACTGCCGCCGAAACTTTTGGATGTTTTCTCACACACTGAAGACAGGATTTAAGGGTAGATTATCGGCTGTATAGCAGCAAGCGGGAACCGTGTGGTTGCCTTCGTTGTTCTGATCTCAAATCCCTGTGCTCCATCCCGCCGTAATCCTGCCTACATGACCGGCCGTAGTCTTACCTACTGACTGCTGAAGGATGCAACCTGTCCTGGTCCCCTGAGGGCAGCAGGACGGCCGGGCGTCGGGTGGCAGGGAGGGGGCTGAGGGCTGCCCTCACCGGGCGCCCAGGAACCCCTCCGATCAAGAAGGGGAGCTTGGTGAGTTGAATAGAAAGCATGTGAGCTGATTGTGTAACTTTTTGCCTGGCTCACCTGCTAATTGGGTGTCCAGACATGTAATTGGAAATAAGTAAGCAGACAAGATCCCTTCAGTCAGTTGGTGATCTGCTCTGCACTATACATATCTTTTTTTTTGCCGCATTATGATCTTGCACGTCTCAATTCTCACATATTATGATTGTAAAAGTGGAAAACGACATATTTCGTTTTTTAAATTGATGGCATCTTTTGTAACCAGATGTCGAAGGTCAAGACTGAGGGAAAAGTCAAAGCTCATGTAGCTCAGAAAGTTGCTATGGATTCATTTTGGAGTGCTATTGTTTTAATAATGGAACAAAAAGGAATATTGAATGCAGGAATAATGTGAAATTAGTGCATTACATTGTTCTTTTGACACAGTAATGCATCACCCCACCATTCATGATAAGATTTTATAAATAAGTCAGACCTCTACATCTCACTGTCACCTGCTTGGGACGTGTGGATGACTTTGTTTTCATGACTAGACAAGGTGCAGCAAATTGCAGAGCTAGCCAGTGTGGGGGCATGAACTTTCATCTCGACAAGAGGCCGTGCTCCCATTGATTATCTGGCAGTGCTGTTGTTCCTGAAGTGATGCACTGGACAAAAAGGTCAGCTGTGAGTCGATATCTGAAAGCCAGAATTACAAAGCAGCCAATCCACGTATTGGGCAAGCATACAGGGGAGACAGTGGTGGTAAATCTGGATTAAAGCACTGAACTGTTGGGACGGAAAGTGCAGCAGTAAGGGTCAGTCAGTTCAACTAGTTGTGACATTACAGTTAAAGGGCAAATGTCTTTACTGTATGAAAAGCTGATTGTGGTCATTGCCATTGTTCTTGTAAACAATGTGTCCATGTCTGTTACCAGTCACATCAGTAAAAAGAACAAAGCACGAGACAGCTACAGATGTACTGAAACACAGTAGTCGCATTTCGAACCCAGGTTCTAGGGTCTTTTTAATCAACTAAAAGCCCAGTGTTGTCTTTGTTTACACCGCGGTCTAAAAAAACGTGGAGATTAGGTAAATTAGTGCGCTGATGTACAGTATAAAGCAACATGACGGGATGAGGGCTGCTGGTGGTCGCAGGGGTAAACAGCCCTGCAGTTCAGTGTGCTGAGAGACCATAAAAAAATAAGGTTTTATTTCTCTCATTCACAGCATCTCTCTCACTCTCTCTTATGGTGATAAATCAATACTAGAGTAGCCTACTTCCTTGGTTACTGCTGCACAGGTATGAATGAAACCTAGAGGAGGAGAATCAAACTAAAAAGCGTCTCCACAAAATCATCTGAGGGTTAAAAAGTTGTTCCGATAGCAGTATCGGGAAGGCCACCGATACTGCCTCAAATGCGGGTATCGGCGAGTTTGCGAGTCTAGCGCCTATCTGATACCACGTTGTCATATAATTTATCAGCTCATTTACGCTTTACAGGACCAACAACATGTGTCACTTGGTCACAGAGATGACAAAGAAGTGAGATGGCTCAATCGTTATCTTATTTCATCATCGGCTCTGGGAAAAAAGGAACCCAGCGTCCTAATTCCATGATGAAAGTACCCAACGAGTGAGCCATCTCGTTTCTTGCACATGTGCGTTGCCGATTGGGCAGATGCTAGGCTAGCTGAGGCAGAGCTGGCAAAATGTTAGCAATTTGGCAATATTTTACACTGGAACGTCCCACCAGTAATACGGTGAGTCCAGTCATGGCAAAGGGGAATACAAAGGAGGACGAACTGCAGCGGCAAACTTTGGAAACCGCATTCCATCGATGGGATAAATTCTACAAAGACAGCCCAAAAGCAACAATGATAACCAACAAACAAAGTCAAATTCATTATTCAGGAACACCAACCGCTGTCGTTTGTTGAAAACGTGGGATTTTGCCACCTAATGGAGCATTTGGAGCCATGGTACAGTTTGCCAGATCGCAAATATATCTCCGAAACTGCCCTCCTCAAAGTATACGATTTAATGTAAGCTACTGCAGGCTTCTGTTTTACACTGTAATTGTAATTATTTTTGAATGTTTAGTTTTTGAGTTGCTGTTGCACTACAGTTTCATACCGTTACTGTTCCATTTAAAACGTCTTATTTATTTACTAAATTGTGGCTGCACTTTAATAATTTTTTTAAAGGAATGGTTTATTCCTAGATTATTTATCTAAAGTTCTTTTTCAGTTATGACTGACTGTCAAGAAATAGTTTGGCACATTACCCCCCCGTAAAACCACAACATGCAAATTTTACACTTTGGTTTTTGTAGCGATTAAATAAACAAAATACAACATGTTAGAGGATAGCTTCACAATTTTTCTAGTCAGTCTTAAAACAACTGTGAAGTGCCCTTATGAACATTTTAACGTGTTTAGTTTTTTGCCTACTATAATTATTCCTCCTGCCTATACTGGAGGACTGTGGATGTTGCCCCCTATCAGGGATCTTTTATTTGGTAATGGTAATTAAAAGATATTGTCCATATGGGCACCTGTAGTAAGACTTAAAAATGTGAAGCTTTTCTTGACCCAGTGAGCTTATGAGGTGCTAGAAGGCTGATTTGGTTACGTTTGGACCGAACCAGGCTGTTTGTTTATGCTAAGCTAACTGGCTGCTGGCTGTAGCTTCATAATTCACAGACATAAGAGTGGTATCAATTTTCACAAGTGTATTTCCCAAAATGTCGAGCTATTACTTTAATGGACAACATAATAAAAATGTTTAGGTTCTGGTGGTTAATCACTTTATTTGAATGTGATCACAGCTTAGCAGGCTCCTTTGTTGGGTATTTCCTGGCACAGCTTTCTGCCACTGATACCACCCTAAAGGAACCATGGGAAAATGCCTGGTAACCCAGTCTCATAGGACCTCAGCCAATCTCCAGTGAACTCCGTGTGTTCTTGAGTCAGTTACTATCGGTCCTGATGTGCAGCAGGGTACTTCACATTCCTGAGCACCCCTCATTAGCAGGAACCTGCCTCATGTCTTTATCGGTCAGGTACTGCCGCTTGACTCTGCCTTCTTTAAGGTCTTTATCACTTCTTACTTATTATTTTTTTCTCCCTCTTTCATGTTTGATACCCTCCAATCTGTCTCCCCTACCTCTCATCGGTGTTGGTGTGTAGATCTTTCAGGTGCAGAAGGTAGGCCTCCTCTTGCTCATTTCCACCTCGGAGATCATTTGATATAAGCATGCTTTTGTTCTGTTCTATGTTCTGTTTTCTGAACTGTTTTTTTCTTGCCCTCATTTCCTGTCTCTTCTTAGAAATATTATGGCTTGAACACCAAAATAGATGACCGAGCGGACAGCAAATGGGGAGATATTGAACAATGGATGGTACAGTTTCTGTGCTGTGATGACTAACACTAAAAATATACCTCCCTTATACTAAATAATACGCATGAGTTTCTCTGCCCCTGTACATATTTTGAAGCTTTTTTTCCGTTTAGTCTGTTGGAAGCTTTTGCAGCGTGCCGAGTCTGCCTTTGAATTCTAGATTATTCCCATTAAGCCTTTTTACAAAATAACAGCTTACAAAGAATCAAAGCTTGGCCATTAATGATAATCCACTTATTCAAAGGAGCAGGGTGCCCGTTTGGCTTTGAGTCAGCCTGACCATCTGCCCCCATTGGTGTGAGACTGCATGGGATTTACTTAGTTTGAATTGTCCCAGACCATCAGGAGTTTGAAACACAGCATGAGGATACTTATAGTGTGTGTGTGTGTGTGTGTGTGTGTGTGTGTGTGTGTGTGTGTGTGACTTGCAACTTGACTAACTGTGGTTTTTTTGTTTACTAAAGTAATTCATTTTAAGTAAATCGCACAACTGTATGTTGCAATTTGAGGTGACAGTGTTTGTGCAACATGGGTGTCTCAGTTGAGTAGTTAGTTGGCTGGATTATTGGCTCAGAGTGATGGTTTGAAGAACGTACACGCCTGATTCTGTAAACAAGTGTGCACTTCTCTATCAAGTAAAACATGATCTGGATTTGTTTAATGCAGGCATTGTAGAAATGTGTTGAAATGAACCAAAAAAGCAGCCGATGTATCCTCTTGTTTGCTTACATTGTGGTGTCCAATTTTGTCTACATGTCTTCATTGCTACCAAATATTATCATATCACCCCGATGAATGTATGACTATCCTGGCCCAAATAATCGCAGTATACCACAAATGTCATGATCCTAAAATTATAACCTATTTTGAATGAGTTTAAAACAATCGTTTTGGCTGGAATGATAACATGCAGTTTGTTCTTGGAGTGGACACCACAGTGAAGACTGAAGTCATTTTGTAGCTCCCTCATCCATCTGTCTCGTTGATCTTTGACATCTCTCTTCGTCTTCTTCACCCTTCACCTCCTCTCTTCTCCATCTGCACCCCTCCCCTCGCCCTCCCCCATCCAGGAGGACAGTGAGAGATACTCACGTTCTTCACGGATACAAACGGTTTGTAGCTCTCCCGCTGTTTCCATCTCCTCATGCCTTTCCTCTGCAATCTTGTCCTCTACCACTCGTAAAATGTTAAATGTTACATGAAATACATGAAAATGTCTGTTTGGGAGACCACAGGGAGCAGGCCATTATGTGGTGTTGGCCTCAGGTCCATAGATCCATGACAACACTGCTCAACACTTTGTCCATCGTTACCTCTTGTCTCGATAATTTCAGAGTTATGTACATTTCCACAACACCAATTCCATAAGTGCAAAGTTTTTAATGTTGCAAACAAAATTCCGCACACTGTCTAACTTGCATAGAAACCTTTATTAGCAACGCTTCGGTAATAGACCTTCATCAGGCAAATGAGAATGCACCAATCACATTCTCCACATGCAATAAGGCATTCACATGCCTGTCCAAACATCAATTTACTATACAGTACATGGAGCTAGATATATTCCCAAATACTGCAGGTTACATTTGCATCAATGCATAAATGGAAAACTACATAATACAACAAGAAAGCCTCACAGAAATCCAAAAGGCAAACACTTCATCACTGTATATACATATGTTGAAGAGCAATAATTATATTAACCTAATAATTACTCGTCCCTCTCCTACGCACCTGTCTCATAAAATGGATGTGTGACGTTTTTCTGTTCAAAGGTTTTAATGTTAAAGTTTAGCTGCAAGTGTTCAGTTTCACTGACATTGATTTAAAAGGCAAGTAGAAGTGATTGGAGTTACAGTGTTGGTGACAACAGTATTTGAGTTAAAAAGAGAACCTATGCTGAGTAAAAGAAAAAAGAGATCACTATTCTGGATTTACTATGTACAGGACAGGCCCATTATTCTATACGGTACAGGCAATTCCACCCTTAACCTTAAATAATGAATTCATATTTTTGTACCTGTCCTTTAGTAGCTACTATCCTTAGCTAGCTACGCTAACAGACTGTGTGTACCATATCTGCTGTATCATAAAGCCTTGAAGTGAATCAGTCATTTTGAGAACATGTGATGTTTCATGTTTTCTTTGCCATTGTTTTTTTTTTTTTATTTATTTTTCTACTTTGGTTTTCCACAAGAGAATTTCTGTAAATGGCTTTTTTTTTCTCATCTCAGTAAAAATCAAAGGCCACCTTAAACACACATCAGATCTTTATCGTTGTCAGAAGGAAACGCTGTTGATTGAACCACGTGTGGTTGCAGCAGGACACGTCCTGTCACGATCCACTGACTGTTCACTCTCATTGTTGACGTTTTAAATCTCTCACACACACACACACACACACACACACACACACACACACACACACACACACACACACACACTGACCATTTTCCAAACCCTAACCATCCATTTCCACCTGTCCACTCTCTCACACAGCTCTCAGACGACGATGAGCGGATGTCAGTGGGAAGCCGGGGCAGCGTCCGGGTCAGTATCACTCAAACAGCACATGCATTCAATATCCAAAGGCTTTCTTTAAACCTGTGTTTTCCTTTTAAATTATTATCAAATACCTTGTTGCTTTTTGATTCACCAAGATGGACCTGTCCTCTTGAACCTTTGGTTATGTGAAGGCAGTGTGTCTGTCTACTGTAACCTAACAAGGTGCTGTCAGTGTGGTGGCACTTGTTGTTGATGATGATGATGTGTCTTTTACACAGTCGGATCTTGATGCAGTTGGGGCTTATGGTGGAGGGGTAAGGGTAGTGTTCTTGGAAGATGCCCTGTGGATGAGTTTTTAACCCCGCTACCTGAACGTGTGTTGTGTGAATGAGTCGTCGTTTGACTAACTGCTGGTTCAGAGAGCTCAAAGCATGGAGTAAATCTAAAAAAAAGTCCTATCCTTGTGATGAAATTACTGTAGACATGGGATTTCCATAGAAGGAATCAGAATCATATGCATATCTCTTTATAATAGAAAGCATGTTTGTGTGCTTGATTTTTCCTAATTGAGTTTTATATTCTGTTCATTGAATGCATGTGTAAAAATGTGTCAGTCTTATAATTGTATAGTTTGTAAATATACAGGGACATTTATGATACATTTGGTGAACTTATGTACTGTGGCACTATGTAGGAATCAATACAGAAATGTGGACTAACGAGTTGTTTCGTGTGATCCTATCAAGTTATTATGTTCGGTCGTGTACTTGTTTTTGCGGTTGTGAAGGAACATTAACTGTCTTGGAGTCGGTTAGGTTTAAATTTTCACAAAAAGAACTGTGTGTTATAGAGCTTTCATGCTCCAACCAAAACACAGCCCGCACTATTTTAGGCTCTGTTATGTTTCCAAATGTTAAGTGCCATTTCTTCTGTGCTATGTAATGTGGAAAAAATTCTTCATACTAGTCATTCTCATGGCCGTACAAGATCCAGGATATTTGACTACGTCAGTTTATTAGCGAAATCGGTCAGTTTTGTCAAATAACTTCATGTTAATACATTGTGGCCTGTTTTTATGCTCTTTACCAGTCTGGTCAGTGTGTTGCTTGGTTTTTTTTCTATTAACAGTAACAGTAATGATAATGTTGTTACTGTAGAGAGGTGAGCAAAGAATTGTTCAGATTGCGTGCTTTCACCCATCACTGTTCTCCCTCTCTTTCTCTCACTCTAAGGACTCCTCATCACATAAGAAGTCAAAGAAAAAGAAGAAACATAAGCACAAAGATGTATGTAAAAGCTCAACCTGTAAATACACAAGTGGCCCACACAGAAATGGCCTCCCGTGTTTCTCACTCGTGTTCTTTATTCACAGAGGAACGGCTGTGAGGATGATTACAGTGTAATATCCAGCAGGGTTAGTAGCTGTGTGCTGTGAACTGATTGCACATGACGTTTGCATTTGGTCTGTTGTGGAATGAATGCTGGCAAATGTCTAGACAACCTGTCACTCATGAGCCTCCTCTTTTTCTCATGCTGTCAGAGCTCCAGACTCAGTGATGAAAGCAGAGTGTCTCGCTCCTCCAGGCTAGACCTAACGGTGCGTGTTGTTGCCCCCTCTCAACCTTGTACTGTAGCTGTCCATAACATTATATAACTTTCACTTGGATGAACCAGATACAACTGCATTGTGTTGAGGGCAAGCTGTTCTGTTGACACTATAGTGCAGTGTGTAACTTTGTTTTGATTTTGGAGGCAGAAATAATCTCATGTATTTAGAGGCAAACTGCAGTAGGTGAAGCCAAAATAAAGCAGTCTTTTGGTCTGAAATTTAGTTACCTGGCAACTTTGATTGGTTGTGTGTGTGTTAAAACCATAGAACTTATTTTTATTTTTTATTTCTATGGTTAAAAAAGGATATCACACGTCGCTACTATGCAGGGAGGAAAACGTTCTCATCAATTTAATAATCTGAGGGGATTTCTTTGTCTTTAAAAAAAATCTCTTAAAGATGACCACATTTCCCCAATTCCCTTCCCTGTACTCCAATGGTTTGTCCACAAGAATTCAATCACCAGGGGCAAATGAATAGGACTTGCCTTTGGAAGGCAGCAATATGCCATAGATAGAAGTCTGCTTGAATTAAAACAAGATGAACAACTGGCAGCATTAAATGACGGAGGGGGACTGCTTATAAATCTATATAAATAAAGCTCCCTTGCCTTGCTTAAACATAGAATATAAAATAATAAATGGCTGAGACATGTTCATTACATTTCAATTTCATTTCATTCGTGTAGAATGAAGAACCGAAATGATGTAACATTTTATTTAAAAAGCCTCTGGAGGCTTGTGCTAATCTTAGATGGCTTGATAACCTGGTTCTTCGATTTGACCTAATTATTTCTACCTCTGACATACTCATTTAACTGCATCTTTACAAAGGACATGGCAAACCGTGTGTGTGTGTGTGTGTGTGTGTGTGTGTGTGTGTGCCATACCTAGACATTGGCATGGGGTACTTTACATAAAATCTTCTCTCAATGCAAATCAAACCAGCTATTAGGCTAACTGAAATAAAACCATGCCAATGTCTAGGTATGGTGAAGGGTATGTGATGATGTGGGGCTATTTTAATTCCAAAGGCCAAGGGAACTTTATCAGGATACATATTATCCTGGATCCATGAACTGGCCTTTAAAAATACAAATCTGCCTGCCTCTATGGGAATTTAACATAGGGGTGTACTTACTTATGCCCCCTTTATTTAAGGAAGAACATTTATTTATGTACGATACATTATTCATTCACAAAGAAAATTGGTGTCCTTCAAGGTTGGGTTTTTCCTAATTTCTTTAATTAAGGCATTAAGATCAATTTCCAAAAGATGATTTTTGTATTCCTCTTTTTAGTCAACTTTAGCATGGATGTATTAACTTATGTTGAGCACTGTATGTATGTGTGTGTGTATATATATATATATATATATATATATATATATATATATATATATATATATGTGTGTGTATATATATATATATATATATGTGTGTGTGTGTGTGTGTATATATATATATATATATATATATATATATATATATATATATATATATATATATATATATATATATATATATATATATATGTATATATGTATATATATATATATATGTGTGTGTGTGTGTGTGTGTATATATATATATATATATATATATATATATATATGTGTGTGTGTGTATATATATATATATATATATGTGTGTGTGTGTGTGTGTATATATATATATATGTATATGTGTGTGTGTGTGTATATATGTATATATATATGTATATATATATGTGTGTGTGTGTGTATATATATGTATATATACGTACATGTACTGTATGTATATATATGTATGTGTGTGTATATATACAGTATAATATACGTACCAGCATGTGATGTGTCAATAGGTTGAAGCTGGGTGATGCTGAAACAGAGCTGTGTGCTGTCAGATGGATGTGTTGAGACTGACATTCAGTGTTTGAGGGCTTGGTGTTTGATGTTGTCCCCTGTTCTCCCCGACCCTCAGGGCTCCAGACTAAGTGATGACACCCGGGTGTCCCGGGCCTCCAGATTAGACCTGCAGCCGGTGGGTGGCACTGCACCGGAGACTGTTTTTTTTTCTCATGCCACTAACGGCCTTTGGTGCACACGTCTCTTACTGTCTAAAGTCGTGTTGATTAACAAAATGAGTTGTAATGTCCGCTTGCTTACGACCTGTAAAAGTTTTGTTTGTTTTTATTGAAATATCATTTTTCTTGAGGCGTGTAGTGCGCTGCTAAACATTTTCTAATCAAGCTGTCCTGTGTTATACTAAAGAATACATGGAGGTGCATGTTTTGTGTCTTTTCTACAAGACTTCCTCATTGTTGTTGAGTCTTTGTGCTGTATTTCCCAGAGATGTCTAGTCACAGTGGAGACAGTACTGTGACTTGTTTTAAAATCATTTTGCATTGAGGTCTGGGTAGCAACAATCTTTGCTTTGTCAGTTCAGCCATTTGGCAAGCATGCTGATTGCCTATGTGTTCTGTGTATTAAAAACAAGCTACAGTCATGACTTCCAGAGATGAATGACCGGTGTAGGGCTGTACTCAATAGTTCAAAGCTTTATTTATAACGTTGACATTCAAATTCTAAATCAACATTTGAATGCTGTCATGCCATTCTGTTTAAACCCGGTGTTTCACCACAGTTTCAGATAAAGGTTAGGCTACATTATTATTATTAGTTTTATACTATTTGTAGAAATAGATTCCACTGGTGGCTGCTTAGGATAGTTTCCGACTCGTGTGATCCAAACATTTCCAATAACTCCAAAACGTTGTTAAGTCTAAAAAGACAACATTTATTAAAAAAAGATGGATGTAATCACTTCCAAAATTCACAACATGTTACCCCATGCACCTGTATTAACAGTGTGTAGCAGCAATCTAGCAGCACCCCAAATTCTATTTATATCCATTCACAAATTGAGTTTTTCTTATTTTATTTTTATTCATTTTTTGGGGTGATGATGTTATATGACGACAGACATTAAAAGCTTCATTGGGAAAACCTCCTGTAGAAGCTCAGAATGTACAAAAATGCCATTCGGTACAGCCCTGGTCAGGTGTAAGTTACACTTTGGGTCAAGAGTTGGGCAACTATTTAAAAAATGTTCTGAACTTTCTATCCTTTTTCCTCATTCCCATCTCCCTCCTCCTCTTGGCTCGTTTACTCTCGCTTCTTTCTTCCTCTTATCTCATTCCAGGCATCTTATGCTTCCTCTGACTTGTACGGCTTCAATGGTCTGTCCTCTTCCAGAAAACCAGGTTCAACCTTCAATGGTTACCAGGTCTGTACACAGACAAATGCCAGACAGACACATACTGTAAACGCTTGCAGGAAAAAGAAACCTGCATACAATGTTGTTGCTGCTCTGTAGCTGTTAGACCTTCCACCTCTCTGTGGAGAGGGACAAGACAAAAGAGTTAAAAAAGTTAAATTGTCGTTCATTCTCACAACCTGCTCCAAGCTGCTGCCTTCTGAACCTCATCCTTACTCCCGACTTCATCCTCTGTTACAGTTCAGCAGGCCACTCAGTCAGATCACCCAGCAGCTCTATCGTAGGGTCGGTTCCATTCATTTCCAGCTTACCTTTTACCCACCATAACTTCCACGCAGTGTTAAATAACACCGCAATTTATCCCTTCACTTACACCAGCGGTCTTAAAAACATCTGAAGCTGAGCTTGTCTGTCTTCAGAGCAAATAATTTGACCATTAAGTTCGAGGGCTTTCGGTGAAATGCCTCATCACTTTTTAAATTCACTTTGCATTGATGTCAGTCACTGTGCATTTCAGTTCTGAATGGAGCCACATAGCAGGCACTAAAGGCAGGGTGTGTTTTTTTTTTTTTGTGTGTGTGCCATTGAGTAGTAAAGCATGTCATTGTGTGTTAACACTGCTGAAGCATGAGCATACTGCTTACACTGTATGTGTTTGTGTGACGCGTCACATGTGCAGAGCGCCTTGTATGAAGACTGCAGCGGGTCACAGCGAGTCTCCAGCTCTCATGTAAGACTTCCTTTGAGTTGTGGCCTTGTTGGTTGGTTTGACGCACCAGAGAGTGACCTGGTCCGTGTGGAAAGTGGTTTCTGTTCCTGGATTGATCATATTGACAGTTATAGGAAGAGTGCATATAAGTTCAGTGTGAACGTGAGTCTAGTGTGAGAAAATGGAATGTGCCGTGTGTGAAGTTTGCTTTTAGTTTTGTTCTCACATGAGCAACGCCTTCACCGAACTTGACCTTTTGAGTGATTTTGCTGCTGCATGGGAGTTGTTTTGGAATTAAATGTAATTTGATTTTAATTTCTAACTTCTGTGAGCTGTTAAAAATGGGATTCAGATGTTTGCATTAAGCGGATTTTGATTAAGACGTCAGTCCCGTCCAGCATGCAGCTGCTACTAGTACTATGCGTGTGAGTATGTGCATGCTTAGGTTTGCGTTTGTCCCCAGGTGCAGACAGAAACATAACGCTGTGTTTTCTCTACAGCCTTTAGAGTACACTAGTTATCGCAGCTCCGGCTCCAGAGTTTCCTCCAGGGCCGGATCGGCCCGCGCCAGCCCAGTGGTGAGCCCCCCCCCCAGACACCCTGCTAATAACCCCGGGTTTAAGTCATACATGATGATCTGTGATAGGGCTGCACTATATGAAGAAAATATGCGATAACGTTGTTGAATATCGCGATAACATCGCATTTTAAATAAATAAAAGAGATATTAAAGTGTACTCAGTTCTGCCATTCTGCTGCTTTCAGTATTCTGCTTAAATACAACAAACTACTTGTTAAATAAAAAAACAACTGAAAGGAAATTATTTCCAATGTTGATTTATTGAACATTGAACTGAACTCAAAGGGCACCATTTTTAAAAAAAAAAAAAAAAAAGTTACATTTTAAAGTGCAGATTTCTATTGATCCTCTCTTTCAACTAACCAAAAATAATTGTTTATTGCGCAGTTGATCTTGTGATGGAGATAAATAAACAGTTTATTGTGCAGCCCTACTTTTGTAACCACAAGTCTATGACTGCACTTACTGAACTAACTTACGACTGACGTAACAGCCATCATGCACTTACACCACAACATTTGGTTTATGATTTACTGTTTGATTTCGAAACATCATTAGACTGTGTTCATTCTGGATGTTATGGTGACTCAGACTTGGCACGGTTTGAAGAATTTGGACACGTTTGAAACATTGTGCACTGTGTGCAGAGTACAAGCAGGTATTTCCTGGTGGACCTGTGAAGTGCAGTCGTTACAGGATGTTAATGTTTTGTTGATGTTAATATTAATGTTTTAGTCAGGGAGCCATGAATCGAAGCTCAGAAAAGCATTGAGCTCCCTGCAAGTCAGTCAGGTTAAGACAATCCCATTAATGCCTGAAATATAACCATGGAACGCAAGTCTGCCGAGTGTGTATTCATCAATCCAGCTCCCAGTTTTGGACAAACCATAGTACAGTGGCTGACCGGAGCCATCTGTCACAAGCCTGTAGCAACAGAGTTTTAGCTGAGGGTGGCATTCCCAAAAAACATAGTTTTAAAATGTTTGTTTTTTGGGATTTAGATATCCATTAATTGATTGATCGGTCACCATCTGAAGAACCAGTTTGCTGTCAAACTAAATCTTGTATTTTGTAATTTTGTATTTTACCAGTTACTACCGTTTGGTGTCCGTTGTTGAAAAGGAGTCACCGTGACTGAGAAACTTGGTACATTATCTTCTCTGATACATTCTATTTTGGGACAGCGTGTTATAATATATAATGGTTTATAATGGGAAATACAGTCTCCATAAAAAAGAGGAAGGACTTGAGGTATCAACATTAGATTTAAGAGTAAAGATGATCTTTTAGTCTTGTTGAGCACTAATGAGGATTTGTAAATAAGCATCCACTGTCTCAACTTCTTCATATGCTTAACATGAATTCCTCAACGTGTTGACCTGCTCTGTTTGGCTTCTTTGTTGTTGTGTTCTGCCCTCTGGTGGCCGATGCAGGACAACTGCAGCTCTGTTGCCAGTTTTTTGAGGAGTGCGGCCAATAGCAGTGGCCTCCACCGAGACCTGGACGATGTTACTATTCCTGACTTTTCTGATGTGAGTCGCCTTGCACCCGCAGGAGGCCGAGTCTGTGATGTGAGCCGAGTTCTGCTTGGTTGCTCTTTTTTTGCCATTCATCCTTCCTTTTTGTGCACTTCACCCCACAAGGAGGGCTGATTGTGTGCTGTGTTTGTGTCAGAGGTTAATGTTTGGTGTGTGTGTGTGTGTGTGTGTGTGTGTGTGTGTGGCAGAGAGCGGAAACCGAAGATGGCCTCTAGTTTGAAGTGTTTTTTTTTTTTTTAACACGATCTGTTATGAGTTGCAATTTCAGACTTGTGTTATGTTTTGGTCATTTTAACTTCTGCAGGAGTTTTGATGCCTCCCCTACTAACTGTTTGCATGGTGTTGTATATCAAAACAAACTTGTGCCTTTTCTCAATATGTTCATTCAGCGGCTGTAGTGAGGTTTTTGGATCTTCCCTTCCTCCTCAGTTGATCTTCTCGGCCCTGTGGCCTCCACATCACCCACGGTTTGACCTAACTATTTCATTTGTCTCAACAGGTGGAGGACAGAGATTATCTGGAGAAGGTGAGTGGCTCACGTCACTAGATGCTATGTAGTTTGTTGTGTATTTTCAAGATGCATCAGTTAATAAAGAAAAATAAGTGGAAATGTTGGCATGTATTTAATTTGTGTGCTAAAGAATACTAACAATGAATGTCCTCCTTCCTCAGGGATCTCGAGCAGCTTCTGCTTTAACAGCAGCAACCCTCACCTCCTTAGGCGGGACGTCCTCGCGGAGAGGAAGTGGCGAGACGGCTATAACTGTAGATGCAGAGACGTCTATACGAGAAATCAAGGTAAAGCTGAAGACGTCCAGCGTCCTACAAACGCAACGGACATTTTCTTGTGGATTGTGGTTTTGTTTGGGTATCATACAGGGTTATGGGATCATAAAATCATCACGAAAACCAGACTTCATTTGCACAATAATGCAGAGAATAAAGAACGTGAGCCAGATTATGCTTACAAATGTACATCTCAGACATATGATGTGTGTATTACATGGACAATTAACTTAAAAATGTAACATGGTAGCAACCAATTGTCATACAGTTAACATCACATTTTCAGCTTCAACTAGAAATATTCAGTGTAGAAGAGAGTAATAGTAATTTTTCTACCCAGACATGCTTCATTGAGCCACAAGACGTGAGGGAGCACGAGTCTCCCATTGTAGAAAAACTGGATCTTAACTCTTGTCCTCTAAGAAGTTATACTAAATATGGAAAGGAGTACATGCCACAGACAGACTAAGGGGACTTTTCTTTGATCTAAGGAATGTTCACCTATGAAGTTCCTTGCTGTCCGTGCTATTTTCATTCTTTCCACAAACACTTGTGTTGTTGTTCTCATTGGCCGGTCACCAAACTTTGTGCGTCCCGTTCTCTGCCGCTGTCACACTGCGCTTCTCTGCTCACTGCTGCTGCACTCTTCACCAGGAGATTCATGAACTGAAGGATCAGATTCAAGATGTGGAAACCAAGTACACGCAGAACCTAAAAGAAGTCAAGGTATAAGCCCGAGACCCTCCCAACTCCAGGCTCACTATTAACTAATACGTTTGGTGTCTAACTTCCTCTGGTTATTTTACAGTGGGTCAAATATGCAGTAATTTGTGCAACCAACTCACTGTTATGTTACCCAAAGGGCACAGTGCATACAGTAGTTGTGGAATCTCTGTTCTAGGACTCTGGATCCTCTAAAGATCAACAAATAAACTGACAATGTGATAACTGAAGGCTTTTAAAACTGAAACTGAAACAGAGAAACTCCACGGAGTATTTTAGGACAAATACTACACACTACACATTAAAATTGACAGTATAACTGCAGTTCTTATGTGATGCTCAAATGCTGTGCCAGCATTATTTCTCATTTCTCTTCCACTGGGCAGATGTTTTCTAACTTCAACTGTTGATCTAACTGGCAAAGTTGCACCTGCATGGCTCTCTTTGTGTGTGTGTGTGTGTGTGTGTGTGTACTCATTATGTTTTGGTCATTTTAACTTCTGCAGGAGTTTTGACGCCTCCCCTACTAACTGTTTGCATGGTGTTGTATATCAAAACAAACGTGTGCCTTTTCTCAATATGTTCATTCAGCATGTGCGTGTGTGTTGTATTTATTGAATTACATTTCTACTTACAATGGTTTACAGTTGTGAGATGCATATTATTATACTGACTTGCATTGTCTGATTCTTTGCCAGCTGCATCCATCTGTTACTCCAATCATATCGACCGAATTCACTGTGATGTTGCGCTAACACAAAAATCCCCTGTAACATTTAAAGATATAAAGTTATACACGGAGATCCAACCTATCTGACATTTCTATTTCTGTTGTTTATTTTCTGTCCTGTGTTGCTCTGCTAGCATCTTTGATAAACCAAATCTAGTGTTGACTGACTAGTTTTGGTGGTGTCATTTCCTTTAGTCTGTGGCCCAAGAGGTACATTATCTCTCCAAGCTAACGTTACTCAAAGTGTTGACATATGAAAGCATCAAACATGCATTTTAGATGACCGAGATGAGAGTATGTCCAGCTGCTGCCGGGGTTTTCTACCCGGACGTTATTTTAAACAAAGTACGGAAGGAGGAGGAAAGCATGACTCTGCAGTACTGTTTAAGGACATGTTATATCTGAGCCAGCACCTGTTGTGTTCTTCTATTCCCTATATGTCATGACATTAGGATGTATTAGTAGAAGTGGAGGAGAAGTACCGTAAGGCCATGGTGTCCAACGCCCAGTTGGACAACGAGAAGAACAACCTGATGTACCAGGTGGACACGCTCAAAGACTCGCTCATGGAGCTGGAGGAACTGCTGTCTGAGTCGCGCCGCGGATATGAGGAGAAAGTCAAGGTACAGCAGGCACACACGCAGTCAAGAGACTTTCAAATGGAGAGTGTTATAGAACTAAGACATATATTGTTTGTTTTACAGTAGAAAGTAAATCTAGAAATTGTAGGATACCTCTCCTTGTTCAATGCCAGTACAGTTTAAAACCATGCTGGCACCCTGGAAGGAACACACCTCAAAGGAGCTCCTTGCTAGTGTGAAGTTTTGCAGTCATTAATTTCCGTAAGCTGATTTTCACAACATCTCAGCTGTCTTTACGGAGCACCCCTCCATTCTGCAGAGACCTCCATCATTCAAAATATATGGAATTTGGTTTTAAGGGTGTATTGTGGAAGGAGTAAAGAGGAAAGACTTTTCTTTGATATTCTGCCGTCCATAAAGCCATTAAAATAAAAAAAAAAAACATGCAGAGACTTTAAGCTTTTAGGCAGAAAACTTTTATTTACAGAAAACTGTATTTTATAAAGCTTTCACATCCTAAATTCAAAGGATAATTTGACGGTGATCACACAGGCACTACAACGGTTGCTCTTTGGCGATTTGAAGTCCATGTTAAGAGTTTCCTACAACCCTTAAATGCATCAAGTGAGAGGATAAATGATCAACTGTAAGGTGAAGCTGGACAAAGTAGAGCTCACATTACACCAAAGTAGAGCTCACATTTTAGTTGAATCAGTTAATATTGTTAATCCAACGCACAGTTAATGCTCTGTTTGACCCTACAACTTCACAAATGCAGTAAAACAACATATTGGTAAATAAGTACATGCAATATATCTGCCAAATGGTGACTACAACGCACAAAACACAGTTCTCAGAATGACAGCTGTTCTGTTCTGACAGGATCAGGTTGAGATGTTGCACTTGACAGCGATGGACTAAGCTTCCCTGTAATGTTTTTTTGTGTGTATGAGATAGATGTTCATAATGAAAACAAAGGGGTTATTGGTTGTCAAGCTGTCTCTTGTTCCTCACAGGAATACGAGCGAGAGAAGCATGCCCACTCTGTGCTTCAGTTCCAGTTCAGTGAAATGAAAGAGACGCTAAAACAAAGTGAAGAGCTGCTCAACGTGAGTATTTGTCCTCCAGTGTGAATGTGTGTCACTAAGACTGGGAGGTGCGGAAATGGAGCCTCCCATTGGTTTAAAAGACAGAAATTAAGAAGAGAGAATGCCAGCCTTTTACGCAATTTGTCCCTTAGTAAGTCAACATGCGGGGGATACATTTCACAGCTTTCTTTTTTTCACAAGCTGTATATATGCGTGCACTGTTTTTGCTTTCTCTCTCTACATCTCAGACTTGATTTCCTTTTCCTGCTGTTTAGGACATCCGTCAGCTGCGTATGAAACAGGAAGGTTTTGTTAGAGAAATATCTGACCTGCAGGAGACGGTGGAGTGGAAGGATAAAAAGATTGGGGTACGGCCTGTGAGCCCTGGTCCAGCAGTTTTGTGTTTCATTAACTTGATCACATTCAGCATTTGCTTTTGCTTAATTCAGTATCTCCTTTGCATGAAACTGAATGCCAGCTTTTACTTTCACTTCTTTTCACCTCTTGTACACTTTCCCCCTTCTTTCTTACTCTGCCACTTGGGGGCTCTGCTCAGGCCTTAGAGCGACAGAAAGAATACACAGATGCAATCCGAATTGAGCGAGATGAGCTCAGAGAAGAGGTGGTGCAGCTGAGAGACATTTTGAAGGTACTCAGTCTAGGGCTGCACGATTATGGCCAAAATGATTATCACGATTATTTGTGGATTTTAACCAGAACAAATTTTATTGTCACATAGGCTAATTATAACTGCTTTCACATCCATATTGTGCTACATTCCTGCCAATCCATCCATATTGTGCTACATTCCTCCTTTGTTGAAGGATACTATGAAGGAGTATTCCATTTCAGCTGTTGTGCGACCGCTTTCCACACATGCGTGTTTGCCATGAAAAGATACAGGCAACGCAATTTTCTGTTCACGTTAACGGCGCATAAAATCCCGGTATCTACCAGACGAAATAGCAACGCGGATTTCGGTGCCTCATTACGGTGCCACTTAAATGTCTGCGTTGCGCTCTGATGCTCCAAAACAGACGTTAGAGGCAACAGAAACACCGCTGCATGTCACGCTAGTAAACACTAATAACACGTTACACAGCCGGTAACGTTAGCCTACCATTAGCTACAGTAGTAACTGGATTAAACGCGGCTAAAATGCTGACAGCTAAACGGTGTAGTGTGACTGTATTTCACTGTAGAGGATTCCAACAGCGGGACATACAACAGTCTGCCGCTAAAGTTATGAGCTAAAAGACTCAAACTAGCACTACGGTCACTGCTATTTTCTGAAAAACAACACAGACGGGACAAAATGTTGCGTTTACTGGTAAACTGGTAAACCTTATGACCGACTGCTATCTGTTTATCTGTTCTAAATTTTCCTCACGTTACTCTGTCCTCTGTGATTGTCTACATCTAAACTAAGCTGCGCGGTGCAGGGAACAACTCTGATTGGCTCATGGAGGCACGTGATCAGACAGTGGTTAACTGAGCGCTAGATTGGCTTTGCAAAAAAAAAAAAAAACTTTGATGCAGAGCATTCTATGAACGGAATGACGCATTTTAAATATCACTCGATCACATGAATTTGATCGTGGGAAGTCAAAATCGTGGTTAAAATTTGATTAATTGTGCAGCCCTAACTCAGTCAGTGTTGTTTTGAGTAGCAAATTTAAAACTCTAAAGTGTGAAAAAAAAGTTTTGAATATTGTTCTAATATTTTAAAAAGTAATCGGATCCTGGTTTATTGAAGGTACAGAGTAACAACCAGTGCAAATGTATTCTTCGTGTACATGTTTTTGGATTTAAAAATGAAATATATACTGTATATATATCATTTTCATTGGAACTTATTTTCAAGGTGTGTAATCTATGGAGCTAATGTTTGACTTTTTATTTTTCTAGAAACATGGAATAGTATTGGGACCTGATCTAAACATCAATGGAGAGGTTGGTGAGACAGAAGTGGACGGGTCCCCCAGTGCAGACGCTGCTCCCCAACCGGCTCAGGATTCACACGCTTCCCCAGCGGAGGGGAACAGCATGCTCGGTAAAATAAAAAGTTCTCTCTGCATGGCTTGGCATCTGAAGACTTTCATTCCAAAATGTTTTTGAGCATTAATATAACTCAATATAATATAAATAAAATATTATATACATATATAATATATATTAAAAATAAAAAAAAAACTGATTAGTGAGATTACATATATACAAGTAATTATTTTTTTCACAATTGATATCTGAATTTTCGAATGGTTAATGTTAATTTTGGAATGAATTCTTCCGTTCCCAGTGTTGTGCTCCTGGAATGTCAAGTGGTACTAAAAACTGATTTGCAAATACCTGAAAGGATAAGTCTTGTAATATTCTATATTTTTCTTGAGACGAGAGTTAATTCTTGCACTTGGAAGCAGATGATGATGAAAAAATCTCACCGCAAGTTCAAAATTTCTTAGCTGTTTTGGAGCTTTCAATCTTAACTTTTAAGCAAACATTGACGAGAAGTCCTTTTTCAAAGTGCTCAAAACTATGAAGATTTGAACATCTACAATACCAACCTGTGGACAAACTCTATGTGCTGAGGAAGATTGTGTTAATACTAAACTACTAAATGGACCTTGTTTTGTCAACTATTTATTTTTATTGTTAACAAATTCCATGAAAATATCCAAGTCAACAATGACTTGATCCTGCCAACTGAAGTATTGTGTATCAGCCTGATCCATCGTATTCCTCTCTGCCTTAAAAGTCTATTGTTGTCCAAAAACTATTAAAAGCTATTAGAAATCAGTGAGCCACTGATATACTCCATAGAGCACCAAATGCTTATTAATCTGCAGCTGAAAATAGTCCCCAAAAAATGCACTACTTGGTACTGTTTGAGTAACATTTGTTAAAAAAAAGCAGTGATGTGGCTACAGTGATCAGCTGTTTTAGGAAATTACTGAGTCTTTTTTTTTTTTTAAATGTATTTGTAACCAATTTTTAAACATGTATGCCTGTAGAAGTAACCAATGGGCTTGCACTACACAAAGGTTAGGAAAGTAGTGAGCGACCAGACTAAAGCTTTATTTAGTTATTTTCAGTCTTTTTATGGAATTTGTTGACAACAAGAAAAATATAGAGAAATGCCTGCCTTATCCTTTAAGCAACATCTATCTGCCCTCTTGCTTTCCTGTAATAACTAAGATTCCACTTACCATCTCCGCAACACCTCGCTTTGTCTTCATTACTAATGTTTTGGCTTTTCATTTGTTTCTATTGCACCTTTTTCATCATTTCAGCTAATGCATATACTTTCTGAATCACTAACTTTGTTAATGCAGGTTGTGTAGGTGTGTAAATGCTGCCAGGTCTCTACAGGGTTGATGGTACGAGGCATTTGAGAGTTCTTTGTGCATGCACTCGTTGCACTGTAATGTGTACCTTTTGAGCAAGCCCGGTTCCAGAAAAAAATGACTTGCTTTAGTGTGCATCTGAAATTAGTTGGGGTGCACCAGTAGCTACACTGCCTGCCGGCAACAGCAATGACAAACGGTGTAGGTGTTATGGGTCCCGAGCATGGTCCCATATGAACAGATCATGCTGGAACAGTAGGAGAAAGTTGTAAACAATAGTAAGAGAATACAGCATGTTGTTTCTTGTTGTTCCTTTTCAGTAACAGTTTATTTGCTATAATGGTTCCTTAACAACATATTTCATATTTCTTACAGTTACATTCCAGCATATATCCAGTGTCCTTTCTCTCACAAAAAAATAGTCAAAATCTGCTCAGAGTCAATTCAGCTTGAACAATATCACACGTAGCTAGTGAACAATTCCAGATAGATAACACATTTTGCAATGTCCATCTCAGATCACATTTTCACTCACTATGACTACTTCTTTATTAGACCACATTATAGCCTACAAGCATTCCTTCTGGCTTTAATAGCGTTACTTATAGGCTACTAGTTTGCTTCTGTTGACAGACATTTTTAGCATACATGTGAATGTGCATAAGCAACCACCGGTCTGATACTTGAGAAGACATGAGCAGGTGAGTCCATATTCTAAACATTCAACACAGTAGGAAACTTAGAAGCAAACATAACAAGCTAGTGGTATCAAACTAACTCAGTCTTTTCTTTTTCTTGGCCAAAGTTAGGATAACATTAAACCTTAGCTTTACAAGCCTAACCTGGAACAACTGTATCACTCCATGTATTATTAACAAAGAAAATCTGGCTAGGTTGATTACTGAACATTGTGCCATAATATAGAGATTTAGACTTAGACTTTTCTTTATTGATCCTTTTGGGATGACTCCCGCAAGGAAATTAAATATCCAGCAGCAGATTTTAGCAAACAAAACACTCTTTAAATAAAGAGGTATAGAAAACAAAAAATACAGTGTAAGAATAACAATATACATAGACTTTTAGCTAAATATTTTTTTACAAAAAGTAAACAAACAGTAAAACAACAATAAACTACAGATAAATATATAGATATATAAGCATAAATTAGAAGTTAAGAGCAGTTAGTGTCCAGGTATGTATGTGAGTAGATTATAAAATTATTGCACAGTGAGTGAGTGAGTGGCTGATGATGATATGATAGTGTTGCAGTCAGTGAGCTTATTTGGTTACTATTTTATTTTTATTATTATTATTATTTGTTGTTTATTATATTATTTTAAATTTAAACTGCAAAATAGGGGTGCAAAATATTACACTGAAGGTGCAATGCATGCTTTGGCACCCTCGTAGAACCGGGCCTGCCTTTAAGCTGCCGGCTTTAGACTTCTTTTGTTGTCGCATTGATGTGCTGGGGATCAAGAATTTAATTTTGATGTTCCTCATGCCTTCCTTCCTCTTGTTCTTCTGTGCTTCTCTTGGTCATCTTGGCTCTGTGCTTTTCTTCTTGGCCACTGAATCAATCAGGTGTTTTGCCTTACCTTGACTTCTGCTGATGCACTTCCTCATGAAGATTACATTTTGAAAATCATGTCCTAAGTCAACATTTTCTGTCCCTCTATCACGTATATTCTCCATGATCTCTCAGGCAACACAGAGGAGACTCAGTTGAGAAGTAGCAGAGAGGAAGAGGTGGATCCAGAGCGGCATCAGGAAATGTTTGAGGAAGCCAAAGAGAATCACTTGAGCACTGATACTCTCTGTAATGTTGCTGGTGTTTCCACCCTGGAAACATCTAGCGAAGAACAGCCAACAGAAGAACAACAGACATGCTTAGAAGAAGACAAGAAGACTGCCACAGAAGAAGACAATGTTGAAGAACATTGCCTCAGCAAGGACTCAAATGTTGACATTAATGACCAATCAATCACAGAGGCCAAAGATATAACCATTTGCAGCCCGGGGCTTCAAGGGATTGTAACAAGTTCTGAGAAAAATGTTCCAGAGAAAGAAAGGCCTGCAGGGGGAGATTTAGGGGAGACAGAAACCAAAAGCAGTAGTGTTGACACCAAGAGTGATGACATTAGAGAGTCATCTAACAACCTTTCTGAAGAGCGAGGAAACAAACAGGAAGATGTTGAGGAAAGTCATTTGAGAAATACAGAACCATGTCCTCAGCCAAGAATTGTTATGACGGAAAGTTTACCGGGCGAGTCCGCCCAAGCTGTAGAAAACACCGAACCTCAACCAAAGCCTGATGAAGCAGAAGATGCAGAGAACGACGAGGCAGGGGAAATATCAATTAAAACTCAGCCTCAGTGCGCTGCTGCTTCAGGGAAAAAGAAGAAAAGGAAGAGGAAAAGCAAAAAGAAAGGAGGAACTCACGAGGATAAGAACCAACAAAAAGATGTAACCGATAAAGAAAATGACAAAGCCGAAATAGACATTGAATCGGCTACAAGAGAGAAAGGGCCAACGACAGAACCTAAAGTTGATGATTCTGTTACTGAAACCCTTAGGGGATCAAGGGTGGATCAAGTTAAGAATGAGCAGCACAGGCAAGAAACTGAGGAGGTAGATGGCGTAAAAGCAGTGAAACCCACTGAAATCTTTTCTCCCACTGAAACTCTCAAAGAATCAAGAAGGGATCATGTTACAGATGAGCACGACAAGGAACAAACTTTGGAAACGGAGAACGTAGGAGAAGCTGAAGCCGTGGCGACTACTGAAACCTTTTCTCCCACTGAAACTCTCAAAGAATCAAGAAGGGATCATGCTACAGATGAGCAGAACAAGGAACCAGGTCTGGAAGCTGAAACGGTAGAGGCAGTGGCACCCATTGAAACCTTTTCTCACGTTGAAACTCTCACGGAAACCACAGCAGAACTCAGAAAGGATGAGCAAAACAAGAAACAAACTTTAGAATTAGAGAAAGTAGAAGAAGTGGGGTCTACAACAAGTCCTGTCCCAGAGACCGACCTCAGTACTTCTGATCATATTGACAACAAAGGTGCAGAGAGCTCTGATGATCTTGACAAAGAATGCACTTTCTGTATAGATAACTCTAAAAGTGAAACGAACATCTCAACTAATGACGATGTCATCCATACTGAGTTAGAAAATATGAATAGTGCAGAGGATGAAGTTGGACCTATTGATGAGATGAAAGCTGAATGCTCAACTAATAACCCCGAAAACGCTTTTGAAACAAGGGGTAATAAAAACACTGACGCTGAATCGCATGTTTCAAGCAATGGTGACATTGCTGCTGATGAATCTGAATCCACCAGCATTGCTGAGAGTAAGGAGAGCATGTCTGTGTCCCTGTCTTCTACCGATGGCTTCACCGACGCTCTCATAAGCTTGTCTGGCTCAGACCTGTCTGCAGCCGTGAACTCAGGCAGCGATGGCACTCCCATCAAGGTTTCTGAGGGAGGTCCCAAGGAGACAACTGAGGCAGCCAAAGACGACGAGGAGTCAGGAACAGAGAATGGACAAGAATCCTTTTCTCCCAGTGTCATTTCTTCAGCGCTAAACGCAGACCGAACAGAAAGGGAGGAGCTAAATGAAGGCTTGAGGGAAGCTGAAGGTTTAATCGAGCCAGACCGCTCACGTGACGAAAAAAGTGACAGTTGTGAGAGTGCATCTTTAACAGAAAACACTGAAGCTTTTGACACTGTAAATAGTCCGTTGCAGGCCGAACTATTGGATGATGTAGAAAGCCAGACATTACAGTGTGAGGGTCAGATTGATGAATCGAATGTTGAAGTGGCCTCTGAATCAGAAGAGATCAATACCATTGACATGTTAAATACACCAGCCTCTCCAAAAGAAGCTACTGAAATTGGGTCCTCTCTCGAGCAGAACCACAGTACTGAAGAATCAGCTGTTGCAGAAGATCCTGAACATGAAAACAGTCAAAATGATCAGCGGAGTGAGACACAGCGACTGCCTGAACCCAGCAAAGACAAGTCTGAAGATAATAATTCATCTCAACCCACCCTGCAGGGGAGCGATGAAGACAATGGTGAAGATGACGAAGGCCAGTCTTTTGATTTTGATGACATGGATGTCGAGGCGGCTGTAGCGACAAGTCTCCCTAAAAATCCGGAACAGGAAGAAAATGAGGAGGGAGTTAAGGTCATGTCGGATGAAAGCAGCAATGGAATTTCAGTCCAAAGTAAAACTGAGTCAAATGACAAATCACAAGAAGAGCCAGTTGAAAGAAATGACGAGACGTGTACGGTTGATGGCGGTAACGAGGTAGATAAACCAGATACTGTGCCTCGAGACAACCAAAACTCTTTGGCTCATGAGGACAACACGTCTGAAAAGGGGGAACATGTGGAAAATGTGTGCGAAAAGCAGAAACCCATGCCTGGGGAAGAAGCAGGTGTAGCAGATGAGCCCAGGCACATTATAGAGGAAGGAAAGGTTTTGAATATTGGAGAGTTGGGTGGTGTTGCAGAGGACATTAACCAGGCGACGTCTCTACCCATAGAGGAAGGGTTAGATGCCATTAAGCAGGAGTTGCAGGGTGAAAATTTGGAATCACCAAAGCATGTAGAACAAGTGGCCAGCAACAAAGAGCCACAGCAGACAGGGAAAGATGTGAAGAAAAACGGCAAGAAAGGTAAAGGCAAGGGCAAGGAGGAGTGCAAGATGTCTTAGCTTATAGACGGTATATAGTATAGATATATATTATCAGATCTGCTCTCTACTAGTCTTTGCTTAGCTTAGTTTACAAAGTGGTCAAATAAATATGTGCAGAACCTCACAGCACTTTGATTCTTTCCCAAATAAATATTGGTGTAAGTTTGTATATTTTTTTTTATTAAAGCCAAAACGGTCAAACAAAAAAACAGTCTAAAGTCCACACATAAATTTTCATTGAGGTCATATGTGCAAAAAATAGTTTGTGGAGAGATGAGGATGTAAACTGCTTGGTAGATTTTTTTTCTATTGGACAATACTGCACTTGCTATATCAGGTAACATTATTTTGTTATTGATGCACATTGATCATGCTGCTTGTTATGTGTCATGGGTAATATTGCTCTGCACCTGTATCACACATTTTTCTCATGCTACAATTCCAAGATCTCATTGATTTATTCATTTCATAGGTTCAAAACAAAAAAACAGATGTTAATTGGTAATTCTCATTAAGGCCCAGTCCACACGAATACGGGTATTTTTGTATCCCGTCCACACAAGCACAAAAACAGATTTTTGTCCAAATATAAATGCAAAAACAGTTGAAGTGCTGTCAAGAGCATGCCAAACCAACAGGCGGCAATATGACCCTAACCGTAAAGCCATGTCAGCCAATTAGAGGCCTCAAAAAAGCTATTACTGTAAGGCTGCACCAACGCCACTGTTTCTCAATATAGTGGAAGAGTAACTGTACATGTATGCATAAGTATGTAAAAAGTCCTGTTAGCAAGGTAAGAACAGCACTATTTTGGCCATGTCTGCCATTGCGCGAAATGTTGCCTCATTTGTGACACCACAGAAAGAAGATAACGATGCACACAGACGTTAGGAGCTTTTCAGAAGCTCTGTTTTCAGTGACCTATGTGTATGTGTGTGGACGGAAGGCCAAAACGAAGAGAAAAGGCTATGCTTAAAAAAAAATACCTGTGTACATGTGGACAAGGCCTAAAACCAGCAAACAATTGTTAAAATGTTCTAGCTGCAATGTTGATGGTTACAATGAAAAATGTTTGGAGACCCTGTTCTGTTATCTGGGATTAATACAGCTGTCGTTTGTCTTAAACAAAGCCATTTCCATCTACAAGAATGAAATGTATGATAAATGTATGTTTGCATTTTGTTGCACCTAATGGAAAAGGTGAATGTGGTGTGTCCACACTGAAATGCCAATAAATACCCTGCTGTTACCAATTTAAAATGTTGATCGAAATGCATTTTTTAGGGAATATCCTTAAATGACATAATGAAAGTGTGAATGTGTCAGCGCTTGGCAGGAAGTTTACTACTACTATCATTTTCACTCAGCACATTTACAGATATCTTATTATACCTTATTGTGTGGATGTAGCCCAACCGGCTGTGTGCTCTTGCATTGACCCTCTTCTCCACAGTACTGTGTGCATGCTAACATTTCCCCTCACACTTGTTCCATCACTCCCCCATGGATGCCTGCTCTGTTGCATGCATCAACCTCCCACCCTGACCCAGCCCCTCTCCTACCATCTCCTTGGCTCCTCCCACCCCTGGTATGTTAACTTGTTATTATTTTGAAGATGGACAGTAGCAATTATGATTGTTGCCTGTAATGGCGTTGTATTATGGCTTTGTGATGCATGCCGTTCCATTTGAATGAATATGTGACCAAGACTCAGGTCAAATGTCTTCTCAAACGTGTTTTTATCTTGTAGAGATTCGCCTGAGGAAACTGGTGGACGAGCGTGAAAAAATGATCGAGCAGGTGGGTCCGTGATCTGACACAGTGACATCACGGTCGGTAATGGTAACTCCTGAATAAACTGTAGTCTCTCAGGGAAATTTAAATCCGAAGCAAAATAGCAAGTCAAAGGAGAGCTCACATACACCAAGAAGAATTGTTACTTACCAACAGACAGACTACAGTATATTACAGTCATAGCGGGCTGTTGTGATGATGTGTTTGTCCCGTTACTAGTACAAAATGGAGGTGCCTACAGGTGTTAAGTCTGAAAGTTGCAAATGTCTTTTAAAAGAGTTTAAGAGAAACAGCAGTACATGTTCTTATTGTCAACAAATCCCATGAAAAGACCCAAAACCAACAATGAATTGATCCTACTAACTACTAAGTATTTTCTGTGCATATCTTCTTCCTCTGTGCTATAGCGCTCCATTGTTGTCCCAACAACAACTTAAACACATCACTGAGTAGGGCTGGGCGATAAATCGATTTTATCGATTAACTCGAATGTGTAGTTAACGTCGATTTGTTAAAATGAAAATCGATTTCCTCCTTAACATCCGCCGACGCTCCCCTCTGGGCTCCCATAGCTCCGAACGGGCTCAGCCCTCGTCCCGCGCGTTTGCCATAGAGATACACAAACAACATGGCAGCGACAGGGACTAACATTAATTCTTTTCTTAACTAGTAGTTTCATTACTTACTTATCCGTAATCTCCGCCGAAATGACCGGCAGCTCGCGGTGCTCTGTCCCTAGCTGAGAGTCACCTATTCTCGGATAACTGAACCACCAGCTACCGCTGACCTAAAGGACCACCATGTGGGGCACCAGAGGCGGTGTTGAGGAACTCTTTTGCGGCTCACCACATCTACTAAATGCCGCTGATACGACCGAGCTGTGATGGAGGTCTGTAGCGGCTTAAACAACTAGCAATCGCCGCTCTGTAGCACGGAGCTCCTCTTCGCCGTTTGTTTCTACCGCTAGTTACTACGAAGGAGCTAGCTACAGGTATGCTACATTCAAGAGACCATGGGATGTTAATGTACGTTACTCAGCAACAGGTGAAAATAGGGGCAAGGTTGCGCAATAACATTAAAATGATTTGAACTTTTAGCGAGGAACGAGAAGTGAATTACCTGTATGTGTGAAAACAGCTTTATCTCACGCATCCGTTTGTTTGTTGTTGAATATATAGCACCCCACATCCAAAAAAAGGGAAAAGACTCAAACCAATTTATATTTCCACAAAATTGGCATGAATAATCCTAATGGTATACATAACCCCATGTGTGTGCGTGTGTGTGAGTCAAAACAAAATAAAGTTAAAACTTGTTTTGAACAATTTCTTTGTCATCTGCAGATTGATTTTAAGTAGGGGAAGAAAAAAATCGATTTAAATCTTAAATCGGATTTTTTTTGGAAAAAATCTGGGATTTTATTTTTAGGTCATATCGCCCAGCCCTATCACTGAGTCACACTGTTGCACTGAGTGACATGTTCCTTTATCACCATGAAAACACACACTGTAGTTTATTTAGACTCAATCCCACACACACCGTCCTGCTGCTGGAAATACTCACTAGAGTACACACTATCAATCTGCAGCTGAAAATAGACCCCAACAAATGCACTATTTATTCCTGTTTGAGCAAAGTTTGCTAAAAACTACAGTAACCATCTGCTTTAGGAAATAACTGAGCCTTTTTTTAAAGAAACTATATATTTGTGCGCTGTTTATAAATATGAATGTCTTCAGTCGGAACCAATGTGCTTGGGATTGTGCCACGGGCAGGGTCGGGTACCCCGAAAGTATCAAGAGATGGTATTTTCATTGGATTTGTTGACAATAAGAAATACGTAGAATGATGCCTTTTCCCTTTTAAAAGACAATTGCAATATATTCTATCATGATGTCATGTTATATACTTTTCAGTGACCTACAGAAATGGGGAAAATGACCAACATTACAGTTTAACATGCACACAAAAAAATCTCAACTGAGAACTTGTGAATGTGAGCTGGCATACATTCCTCATGGAGACTAAGGCGTGCATTGAAAGTTGTAGCTTAGTTGTGCCGTTCCTCAGCTGATGTGTTATGTGTTATGGCTCCAATTCCAGGTAAAGAAGCTAAAGTCCCAGCTGGATCAGAAGACACCGAAGAACGGCACAGAGAATAGTTCAAGCCCAGATGGTGAAATACTTGAAAACGGCAATGATCCAAACATTATAGAACTGCAGAGTATGTAAACATGTGCATGAAAACCAACCAGTAGCTGCAGTTTGCTATTTCCGTGTCTCAGACAACTCAAGAATGTTTGCTTTTGCTAAATTCTTTCCAGGAGATGCAAACAGGCAAATAAGTGACTTTAAGTTCAAACTTGTGAAGGCAGAGCAAGAAGTCACCGCTTTGGAACAAAATGTAAGTTGAGAAGAATTCAGAATTCATAGCATACCTTTTTTTTTTTTAAAAACATGAATATTCTCACCTAAGAAGTTGATATGTTTTTGGTTTCCAGGTGACCAGACTTGAAGGTCAGGTGACGCGCTACAAGTCTGCAGCAGAGAACGCAGAGAAAGTGGAGGACGAGCTGAAGGCAGAGAAACGCAAACTACAGAGAGAGGTAGAGTGCTGTTCTCCTTGCACCGCGCTGCTTACAAGCTAGCCCATTGAACCGCCTCGGTTTTAATTGCGATATATATATTCTCTCTCTTTCCATTTGACTCAATAGTTGCGCTCAGCACTGGACAAGGTCGATGAACTCGAGTCAAACAACAGCCACCTATCTAAAAGACTGGATAAGATGAAGACTAGTCGTGGCATGGCACAGACCCCATAGGAACGGCCCCACACATCAACTCCACCTTCTCTGTGTCCAAAACTGGCTCATCTCTTGGAAGAAGAAAAAAAAGAAAGAAAATTTGGGTTTCTCTTGTATCTGCCTGATAGCAACCTTAAGAAAAAGAACAAAAAAAAAAACAAACAAACAAGAATCTTAGTTATATCCACAGAGTAGAGAACACCAACAAGCAATGTGCCATTTCTTTGTCTGTTTTATGTCTGATGAGAATTCTTCGTAGCGTTATGCACACACCTAGAAAGTACATGACGTGGGGAGCGGGATGTTTGTGCACCTTGTGACTTTGGTTGAACCTCTGCACTGCTCTGCTAAAAGGTGAATAGGCCACAAGGAGAGTCCCAGGATGGAACGGCACTCTCTGTTGTCCTGTGTAGCGAGACGACTCCTGCTGCCTCTCACCAAGATTCAAGATATTTTCTTGTCTTGCTCACACAGAGTACAGAGAAATTCAAGAAAAGGCCGATCCCGGTGCAGGGAACAGTACCAAGACTGTCAACCTGCGGAGAAGACAGGAGTGCTTTGTGTGTGTGTGTGTGTTGTGAATGAACGAGCAAAATGAAGTGTATTTTACTCCTTTGCATCCAAAGCCAAACTATTTTTAAAGATGTAAATGTTTGAGTGTTTGTCACTCAGTTGTGGTAAAAAAAAAAAAAAACTGAACAAGACCGGTGTGCAGACAAAAAAGGGTTGCTCTGGGTTTTTTTTTTTTTTTTTTACGGAGCAGCCACAAACAGGTCTTTGGTGTTTTTTGCCCCCGACGTCTCCTTCCAGGCAGCGCGGCAATGGTTACGTTTAGGGTTAAGGTTAGGGTTAGCTGCCTGGAAGGCGCCGTTGGAGGCAAAAAACACCACGAGCCCACAAACACAATATAATCATCAGTCAAAATGTCACCAGCTTTCAATAGTAGGCCCTTTATGTAGCCAGCAGCCTGCTGCAGGTTATTGAATGTCGAACAGCTCGACTCACAGCGTGTAACCGCCCTTCCACTAACATCCAGTCATATCTCTGAGCTTCTTTCTGCTTCATATAGTCAGTCACTGGTTGGCTCTTGTGCACACACACTTACTGTAATTGCTGAGACTTCTTGAGGAAATGGGACAGCGGGGACTCAAAGCGGTGTTAGCAGGAGATACTAAACACTGGGGAGACGCTGCTTCACTGTTTACAAAGCTTTCAAATGTCTGTAAGGAAACATAAAGAATTGTAATCTTTGTGCAATAAAAGTTCAAGCCATATTGGTAACTGCACATGTGCATTAAGTCCTGGCATTATGCATCTTTTATACATTGCCCCCCCACCATGTAGCATGCTTTATTCTCCAAATGTTTGGCTGTTTCCTCCATCAGGGCCATGTTGGAGGCTAAGCGTGACCATTCCTTCTTCACCTTTTAATAATAATAATAATAATAATACATTTTATTTAAAGGCGCCTTTCTCGGCACTCAAGGACACTGTACAGGATTATAAAAAACATTAAAGCAGCAAAAAAAAAAAAAAATACAACCGCAATAAAACGAAAGAGGCAGAGCAATTGACAAGTGGAATAGACAGTTTTAAACTGATGTGTTTTGAGTTGCAATTTGAAATGTGGGAATGAATCAATGTTTCTGAGTTGGGGTGGTAATGAATTCCAGAGACGGGGAGCAGAGCAGCTGAATGTTCTGCTCCCCATGGTGGTGAGACGGGCGGAGGGGACAGACAGGTGTATGGAGGAAGAGGATCTGAGGGAGCGGGAAGTAGTGGGACGCTGGAGGAGATCAGACAAATATGGCGGGGCAAGGTTGTGAATGGCCTTGAATGAGACAGCAGTTTGGAAAGCTCTGGAACAAGCGGGTAAGTGAGGAGACCACGAGCTGAGATTGTGTCTCTATAATGTATCTACGGTTGTTTCCCATTTCCTTACACAGTCAGTCCGTCTGTCAGTTACTGTAAGTACAGCAGCATATTGCTGCCACTGTGACCAACAGAGGATTGATCAGTCTGTCCAAGTCATTTTTTGACAATCAAGTAAAGTCAAGTCATAGCTTTGGTCAAGCAAGTCACGTCGTACAAAAGTTTCCATTTTTAAAGTGCCCATATTATGAAAAAAATCACTTTCTGGGATTTGGGGTGTTATTTTCTGTCTCTGGTGTTTCCACACACACAAACTTGGAAAAAAACCATCCATGCTGTTTTGAGTGACATACAGGTTTCTGAATGTCGTCTGCCTTCAGTCTCCGGGTGAGCTGGTCAAAATCTGCACGGCTTTCTACGTCACTAGCCGAAACGAGGGGGCTAACCGCTAGCATGCTAGCTCGTTCTCAATGGCAAAACACTGCTACAACACACACAAGTTCACCGTAATCTACAAAATAACTACTTAATGTCCCTGTTCTGCAGGTATTCCAACCAAGTTGGAAGTGCGCCCTCGTTTAGAAGAAGTCTCCCGGCTAATCCTGCCTTGTACTACTTAAGTTGTAGAAACAAAACAGCTAGCTAGATGATGTGATCCTTACCTAGCTACTGGGCATGTGAGACTGCCAACAAAGATGTTACAGCAGTGAGAGGTCTCACTCTGTAGCTAAAACAGAGACCTGATACAGGGTGAAAAGAGGAGCCGCAGCAATGTGCAGTACAACAAAAATATGGTGTTTTTTGAAAATTAAATCATGTAAACCTATTCTGGTACAACCTCAAAATACAATTATGAACCTGAAAATGAGCATAATATGGCCACTTTAAACTAAAGCTAAAGACTGTGGTTATGAACTGCTGGAGTTTTATTTGCATTTTTTCCTACTCAATATTCAAAAGACATTGCGTCCAAGCCACATACATCTGAACAGTTTAAATTTATACAGATAAAAAAAACACAGTCTAAAACTGACATTAGGCCGACAATAACATACATATTTGTTAAGTATGCCTCAACCATGACATCAAATCATGAAATTCATTCAAACAATTCAAGTATAATGGTTTCTTGTCAAATAATATTCTTCAAACATGCCTCACTTGTATGGGACAGAAACACATCCTTTAACCTTTCCTTCTCTTAAAGAGTTTAAGAGTAGCTGAAACCCACCACCTTTGCGTAATTTGGAGAGATTGACTGAGTGTATTCATTACATGGATTGGATTATGTTGCATGCATGCATGCATGATGTGTCAACCAGGTGGAATTCCTCCTTCCACATGCTCCAGCGGCTGTTGGAGCAGAGACGATCACTGACTACCATGAGTGCAGAGATGGATCTGGGAGGTGTAATGTCACACCATTAATGGGAACTAGTGCAGGCCATTGTGAAAATACTACAATCATTTGAGGAGGCAACACACACTGTGTGTGAGGATGTGGCTTCTCTGTCTTCTGTTATCCCTTGTGTGCAGGCTCTCAAGACTGCATTAAGAAACTTAAATGTGGATGCGGATGTACAGGCTCTGCCAGAGGCACTTAAAATGGTGACCACATTGCAGTCTCAGTTGGCTCAGCGCTTCCAGGCTGTCTTTGATGACTCCTCGGGTTATTACTTTAAAGCCACCCTACTGGATCCCCGATTTAAGAGCTTGCCCATGTCACTACTTAGTACATCAGAATTTGACAGGCTCAAGGCAGATGTGGCTGCAGAGGTGGATGCAGAACTCCAAGCGGATGATGTTTCTGTACATGAAGCTGCCAGTTCATCCTCAGTTGAGAGTAAGACCAGTGGGCAAAAAAGCCTCTTTTGGGGGGCAATGCACAATCTTGCTAAACCAAAAGCCAAATCTGCCTCATCTGGTGCTATGACCTCCCTCAAGATAGTTGAGAGCTACTTAGCTGAGGACAGCACTGAATCACTGACCTCAGATCCTGCAGTGACCTTCTGGTCAAAAAATGATGCAGTCTCATGTGGCAATGAAATATCTCACCTGCCCCCCAACAAGTGTCTCCTCTGAGAGGCTCTTTAGCACAGCAGGAGATATTGTGTCCCCACATCGCTCCAGACTGCTCCCCTCACATGTGGAGGAGCTTGTGTTCACAAAACACAACATGGAGAAATTTAACTGAGAATATGTTGGCAGAAGATTTCTTCTTCCAAGTGAAATATGGTTAAGTTATGGTTAACATAAAACATAAAATAAAACATAAAAAAAAAAAAAAAACATAAAACAAAAAAATTAAAAAAACATTAAACAAAACAAAAAAAAAACCTTTGTGTCTGTTTTTTGGCAGACAGTTGACAATAGCAGGGCTGTATCTTTTAGTTTATAAGAGTATTATATAGAATACAACTTCTGTTCTGCCAGATCTCCCAGTCAGGGGTTGATAAAGTTTAGTTCTTGGAATTCTGTGCATTAGAAAGAAGTTCTTTCAGAAGAAGAACAGTTCCTTGAAGTATTATTTGTTTTTATTCTGTCTGTTCAGCGTCCTCCAACAAGGACGGGTGGTGGTGGGGTTCATAATGTTCACAATGGTATTTTATTAGTTGTTGGTTTAACCATGGATGAGGTAATGGCTGTTATGTTATTTTCTTTTCAATGACGTTCCTTGTTACATGTTCATTGCTGGATTTATGGAAAAACATCAACCAATATTGCATATCCATAATTATTATAATGGATATAATTAAAGAATACTTACACTATAACATAAATTAGAAGTGTAACGCAAAAAAAAATGGATTTTTACGCCTATTTTGAATTTTGCTGGAATACAAATACAAATACTTTTCCCCCCTCAACAAATACAGATACAAATTTAAAGCTGATTCACATACTACAGATACCACATTCCCATTGATGCCCAGCCTGTCCATATCTACACTGGATTTATGGAGAAAACCCAGCTCCAACCAAATCATGATTATTGACAATTCTATTGCTGAAGTGCCTGACTTTGCACTGGCCCCAAATGGCCAAATATGGGTGCCCATTGAATTTTAAAGCTGATTCACATACTACAACTACCACATTCACATTGATGACCAGCCTGTCCATATCTACCCTGGAGTTATGGAGAAAACCCAGCTCCAACCAAATCATGATTATTGACAATTCTATTGCTAAAGTGCCTGACTTTGCACTGGCCCCAAATGGCCAAATATGGCTCCCCGTTGAATTTTAAAGCTGATTCACATACTACAGATACCACATTCCCATTGATGCCCAGGCTGTCCATATCTACCCTGGAGTTATGGAGAAAACCCATCTCCAACCAAATCATGATCATTGACAATTCTATTGCTAAAGTGCCTGACGTTGCACTGGCCCCAAATGGCCAAATATGGGTGCCCTTTGAATTTTAAAGCTGATTCACATACTACAAATACCACATTCCTATTGATGCCAAGCCTGTCCATATCTACCCTGGAGTTATGGAGAAAACCCATCTCCAACCAAATCATGATCATTGACAATTCTATTGCTAAAGTGCCTGACATTGCACTGGCCCTAAATGGCCAAATATGGGTGCCCTTTGAATTTTAAAGCTGATTCACATACTACAAATACCACATTCCCATTCATGCCCAGCCTGTCCATATCTACCCTGGAGTTATGGAGAAAACCCAGCTCCAACCAAATCATGATTATTGACAATTCTATTGCTAAAGTGCCTGACTTTGCAATATCCCCAATTGGCCAAATATGGCTCCCCGTTGAATTTTAAAGCTGTTTCACATACTACAGATACCACATTCCCATTGATGACCAGCCTGTCCATATCTACCCTGGAGTTATGGAGAAAACCCAGCTCCAACCAAATCATGATTATTGACAATTCTATTGCTGAAGTGCCTGACTTTGCACTGGCCCCAAATGGCCAAATATGGCTCCCCGTTGAATTTTACAGCTGATTCACATACTACAGATACCACATTCCCATTGATGCCCAGCCTGTCAATATCTACCCTGGAGTTATGGAGAAAACCCAGCTCCAACCAAATCATGATCATTGACAATTCTATTGCTAAAGTGCCTGACGTTGCACTGGCCCCAAATGGTCAAATATGGGTGTCCTTTGAATTTTAAAGCTGATTCACATACTACAAATACCACATTCCTATTGATGCCCAGCCTGTCCATATCTACCCTGGAGTTATGGAGAAAACCCAGCTCCAACCAAATCATGATTATTGACAATTCTATTGCTAAAGTGCCTGACTTTGCACTGGCCCCAAATGGCCAAATATGGCTCCCCGTTGAATTTTAAAGCTGATTCACATACTACAGATACCACATTCCCATTGATGCCCAGTCTGTCCATATCTACCCTGGAGTTATGGAGAAAACCCAGCTCCAACCAAATCATGATTATTGACAATTCTATTGCTAAAGTGCCTGACTTTGCACTGTCCCCAAATGGCCAAATATGGCTCCCCGTTGAATTTTAAAGCTGATTCACATACTACAGATACCACATTCCCATTGATGCCCAGCCTGTCCATATCTACCCTGGAGTTATGGAGAAAACCCATCTCCAACCAAATCATGATCATTGACAATTCTATTGCTAAAGTGCCTGACTTTGCACTGGCCCCAAATGGCCAAATATGTCACCGCTGCATGTGACGCTAGTTAACACTATACTCGTCAGCAGCTAACGTTAGCCTACCACTAGCTAGTTAAAACCATACTCAACAGCAGCTAACGTTAGCCTACCGCTAGCTAGTAGCTGGATTAAACACGGTTAAAATGCTGACAGCTAACGCTAAACGGTGTAAAGTTTGACTGTTTTACTGTAGAGGATTCAACACCGGTGTCGTGTCAAGGTACTTATCCCTGCCAGGATTTGTATCCCCTGGCCGTGGGAGCGTACGTGCACTCAGAGCGTCGTTGTGGATTAATCAACAGTGTTTTCCAAAGTTCCATATTGACGTGCACCTTAGCTACATAGTCTGACTGATAGGCCTATCTATGTGAGTCATGCAGGTTTATGAACAATATTTTACTTTAATCTAGGCTACCTCCATCTGTCCATTCTCTGCGGGTGTGGTTCATTTAATTCAGTTTAATATGGCTTTTCAATTAACCGCTTTGTTCACCTGTCCACCATATAAGTTACAGAGGGTATACACAAAATATCAGGCCGTTTTTTCACCTGATATTTTGTGTATCCCCTCCCCTAAAATGCAAAGGGTCTGTCCTGTCATCATGAGTGTTATTGTCTGTGTTTACCAGGTCACAATAAACAACATGAGATACTAGAAAATGCATTTCCTGCGGAAAATGCGTGGGAATGCTGAATAGCTGAGTTGCTAAAGCTAAACTGGTTGAATAGCTTAAATCAGTAAGAAGAAGTTGAAGTAGTGAGAATAGTTGAAAAAGTGAAATGACATCTTGTTCAGGGACACATTGACTGATGTAACCCAGTGGGATTCGAACCAGCATCTCCCACACCAAAGGGATGTACCCTATCCACTACACTATCATCTGTATAGATCATGGATGTTCCTTTAGCACTTATAAAGCCTGTCTTTGATCATTAATCACCACACCTGCTAATGAGTGCGAGAAAGTGTGAGAGAACCGTAGGTTCTTTATTTAGAACTGTAGGTGAAAGTATGGAGGGGCTGAAAATGTTGGGAGCGGAAGAAAATTTGAAGGATTTGAAGCATGACCTCCTTGACTTCAATGTTAAAAAAAAAAGTGTTAAAAAGCTTAATATTTAAAAAAGTATAAATAGTAGAAAAAAAGTTGAAGAAGTCCCATCATTAGCTGAAAGAGCTGAACATTTTAAAAGTTGAATGGTTTTAATAGCTGAACGTATGCAGAAGTTACGGAGAGCCAAAAAATGTACGGAATAAGAATAAAGAAAGAACAGGATAACAATAGTTGGAATGCTGCTGAAATGCTGAATAGCTGAATTGCTAAAGCTAAACTGGTTGAATAGCTTAAATCCGTAAGAAGAAGTTGAAGTAGTGAGAATAGTTGAAAAAGTGGAAATCGTTTTAATAAGTATGAATTTCATTAAAAAGTTAAAAGCTTATGCTAAACTGAACTGTTGGCTTCAAAAGTTGAATGACAAAAGACATAGAACATTGTGAGGTCTGAGTATATTTTCTAACCGATAATCACTCACAAATGCAGAAATATGAAACAAATAGTACGAAAAATCTTAAAGCTCAAATGCACTACACTGCTAAAAAATCAGGAAAATTGTTAGAGTTGGAAGCTAAACTGCATTACCCAAGTGAAGAGCTAAAATACATTGATAGAAAAGCTTGAAGCTGAACTGTAATACTGTCAAAGATGGAAGTTGAAATGAATTACCTAAAATGGCTGAAAGAAGAAATACTTTGTATTATTATCAGACACTGCATAGAACGAAAAAGCATCAATCTAGCTGTTATGAGATGTGAAATATATTAGGTAAAAAGAATGGGGCTGATCCAAAGGAAAGAGAGGACAGAGAGAAGGAGAGAAGGAGAGAAGAGAGGAGAGCCAAAATAAAACATGAATAGCTGAATTGTTAAAGCTAAACTGGTTGAATAGCTTAAATGCGTAAGAATAAGTTGAAGTAGTGAGAATAGTTGAAAAAGTGAAATGACATCTTGATCAGGGACACATTGACTGATGTACCCCAGTGGGATTCAAACCAGGATCTCCCACCCCAAAGGCATGTGCACTATCCACTACACTATCATCTGTATAGATCTTGGATGTTCCTTTAGCACTTATAAAGCCTGTGTTTGATCATTAATCACCACATCTGCTAATGAGTGAGAGACAGTGTGAGAGAACCGTAGGTTCTTTATTTAGAACTGTAGTGAAAGTATGGAGGGG